>NC_134413.1:24492487-24792487 GCF_038048845.1 Mixophyes fleayi
TCTCTTGGGCTGCGTCACTGGACCACCTGCATTTTATTTTAAAAAAATGTGCCTAATAGGCTGTGGAGTCGAGCCTTGCCACCCGGGCTAAAGTTTATCAGCCCTCCCATGGTTATATGTGAACCCAGAAACTCCATGATTCTTCTGGGTAACTATAAATCAGCCATATGGATTATTCTGTAGTTTTAAATGAAGAATTTCTGATCTTATAATTTACTATTGATAAGAAATAAGGCTCATTACTGATGATCATAGAACAAAGTAGCGGTCAAATCAAATTTTCCCTAGGAACAGGCTGTATAGTAGAGGTGCAAATCTCCAGCAATACAATCTTTGAGTTCCTATTCTGATTCGCCATTCCATATTCATTTTATAAGTAAGCATTTTGTGGAATGTATGTTGTATGAATAAAACTGGGACAATGATAGGCAATATATTCTACTGTCTGGTGTGGTTGGGCAAGGGCTGGGAAAACTTAAGCCCAAATTCTGTTAGTAAAACGTGAAATTTTGTGACCAAATGCGAACATTTTGCAGACCAGTTTAGAAAATGATGCTCATCTTTAGCTAATAAATAGAATGGTACATAAATATAGGGTTCGTTTACATAATAATATTGTTATAATTAATAATTAACACATTAATTAATAATAGAGGCACTATGGTGACACAATGGTTAGTCTTGCTGCCTCACAGTGCTAGGACCTTGGGTTCAATTCCGACCAAGACCTTATCTGTGGAGTTTGTATGTTCTGCTTGTGTTTGCATGGGCTTCCTCCATACGTTGTGATTTACTCTCACACTCCATAAACATACTTGTAGGATAAATGGTTGCTGACAAAATAGACCCTAGTGGGTGTGCACGTCTGTACGCTCCAATGGGACAGGAACTGATATGAATGATTAAATATTATCTGTACATAGCTGCATGATGTAGTAGCGCTATATAAGTAAACAGAAATAATTTGTTTTTGGGGCAGCACGGTAGCTAAGTGGTTAGCACTTCTGCCTCACTGGGGTCATGAGTTCAATTCCCGACCATGGCCTTATCTGTGTGGAGTTTGTATGTTCTCCCCGTATTTGCGTGGGCTTCACCCGGGTGCTCCGGTTTCCTCCCACACTCCAAAAACATAATAGTAGGTTAATTGGCTGCTATCAAAATTGACCCTAGTTTCTCTCTGTCTGTCTGTCTGGTTGTATGTTAGGGAATTTAGACTGTAAGCTCCAATGGGGCAGGAACTGATGTGAATGAGTTCTCTGTACAGCGCTGCAGAATCAGTGGCGCTATATAAATAAATGGTGATGATGATGATAGCTTTGCAAAAAGTGGTTTATCGCAACACATTGTAAAAAAAAATGGTGTCAATAGTGTTGGTAGATGGTATAAGGTTATAAAACATACCTGAAAAGCATTACATTTACAAATGCAACAATTATTGTTTAATTAATGCAAATTTTCATATATGTGAACTCACTCTTGAATTATGTATGATTCCAAGTTTGTATTTTCTGTGCAAGTATAAAAAAAATAAAAAACAAGGGACAAGCAGTCTTAATATTCCTGATCATAACGTAATACAAATACAACAATAAAAGAAGAAAGCAGTTTGGATAATTTAACTTTAAATGGTTACACTTTACCAAACAGCTGCTAGAATTCAATGCGGAGCTCTTGCCCTTGTATGTCCAAATGAGGCAAGGCATGACTGAGCACACATTTCCAAAGAAACTTCCTACAACTACAACCTTAAAACCTTTACTACTCCCCGGGTCTTAATCGCCCCATCAGACTGCTATTCTTTTTATTTTTCCAACCCTAATGTTTGTGGAGAGAGATGTCCAGAAACAGCAGGAAACAGCATTAATAGAGAAATGTATAGCTTTAAACTTTACTTGTGGGGCAGAGGAAGGAGGGGTGCTTTATATTATTCTCTTGGCATCTTTGAATGTGCATTTCCCATATAATAAGTGAATAATAATATGGAGTGATTGGTAAGAGTGGCCCTTTCTCCCCTCTCCGCATTTAATAAAATCACAAAATGGCTATCCCAACAGGTGGTCCCTTTCAAAGTCTTAAAACCACAAGAATCGGAACAAAAGAGGCATCCGTACCTAATGTTCAGTGGGATTTAGAAAGCTGTTCTTTCTTTTGTTAATTGTCAGATTTAGCCATGTTCATTGCTGTTGAACCACAAATTCAAGGCATTTTTAATGGACAGTTTTTTTGTTCATAAATAGACACTGACTAGCCAGCTCGCAGTATTTGTTAGCGCAGGCCGGAAATGAGAGGTTAACAAGACACATGGACACTTCGAAAATGGCTGAGGAACAAAAAAAATAGGAAGAAAGTGGAGCAAGAAAGTGGGAAATTTAAGTTTATGATATTACGTTTGAATTTTTTATTTTATTTTTTTTCTTAAATGTCTTGGTGCTGTTACAATGTTTTCTGCCTTTTTATGGAAATCACAGTACACTAATATTTTTTTTTTTTATGACCGCGGCACAGAGTCCAGTTTTTGGAAAGCATCATAGACCCTTTTTAAATATACTAGAGCATAATTTCTATTTTAAATTGTGAATGAAAGCACTTTTTACAGCGAAGATAAATATACTTAACCCTGCATCCATGTATGGAATAAATAAATTGTTTCTTACCCCCCAAAATATTAATAACACATATCCTCTTTTTCTACTTACACAAACTGCATTTTATTTAGTCTACATTAAACTGTTCATCCCCTCTTTAGAGAGGATGATGCGGTTTATCCTGTGTCATCATTTAAAGATTTTTTTTCTGCAACGTCTACAGAGTTTTACACAATTAACAACAATTGCTTACGGGGACCTACCAACGTACAGCGTTAGTTCTGTATAAGGAGAGTTTGGAGTCATATTGACATGTCTACCTAGATAGAAAAATAGCTAACACAGAATATTCTAAAATAATTTACAGGGTAAAAGATATTAACTGTTATTTTTAGGTTATCTCCGATAGCTATTTCCTAAACTATTTGCTTAAAATAAGTGTAAAAGAGATTAGGATGTCTGAAGATACATTAAAATGGTTTGCCATGTTTTTGAATATCTAATGCTCCATCTGTAGTCTTCCTTCCCCTCTCCAACATGACACATGTGGTCTGTCTTCAATCCTAGGATTAGATTCTGGCCTTACCTTCTCACACATCCCAATTAGGGAGACATTATATGAGAGGCATGGTCTAGGATCGAATCAGAAAGCAACAAATTTGACCTATACCAAGACTTTCTGTCAAAATGTTTTCAATAAACAGGTTCCTGTCTACTGTATGTTCAAGAGTCATTTAGTCTCCTATGAATATCATGAATGATTTTGTGGTGATTTGATATCAAACAATCCTTAGTTGTCAACACAGAGGAATTGGACAGTTTGAAAGCTGGAAATTACTGTTTTGAATCAATATATTAGTGCACACATAACTGAGTTGAGTGGTTCTTCTGATTCTTTAATATATCCTAAATGACTTTAAATTGCAAGAGCAATTTTCTGTAATAAAAATGATGTGATGGAAATGGACAGCAGGCAAAGGACAAGTGTGTTTTGTATATAATTATGTAAGTTATGCTTCAGTCACCTGTCCAGTTATGTGTATTTTGATTGCAAAGACAGAATCACTAATATTAGGTGGACTTTAGATGGATCTCACCCTGAGTACGTGCTATTAAGCAATTACCATCTTATTTGTGAGAACTACTAAAAACAAAAGACCATTGTTACCATCCAATGTCTCAAGCTGACCTCACATATTGCAATCTATCAGCCTGAATGTTGAACAACCGACTCAAACATTTGTAGGGCCAAACTGTACAGATCCAATTGCTTAGGGCAGGGTTTCCCAAACCCAGTCCTCAGGGCTCCCCAACAGTGCAGGTTTTCCATATCTCCTTGCTGGAGCACAGGTGTAATCATTACTGACTGACACATTGTAACAGATCCACAGCTGGTCCTAATTATGTCACATGTGATCCGGAAAACCTGCTCTGTTGGGGAGCCCTGAGGACTGGGTTTGGGAAACCCTGGCTTAGGGCGTTTGAATTGTAAGTATCCTTCCTGCTTCCACATAAGCCTATGATTCAATACCAAACATCATTAGATCGACCTCTGACCTGCGTCTCGCCTCTGGTAACCACCTCCCACTCCCAAGACTTTTTATATGCATTACCCACTTATAGAAATCCCTATCACGTCCGATCAGACTCTCCCACAGCCTTCAAATCTTGAAATGCTTTCTGAAACATCTCTTTATTAGAGCTTAACCTATTCTCATCTATACTATCCACCCTAATGCACCCTCACAACTGTCCCAGTCTCTACTCTGAGCCCCATTCACCCCTCTTGTTTCAGCTGTGCCCTCTTCCATGTAGATCATAACCTCTCTCAGGGCTCTCACAACCTGTGTTTTTCACATCTGCATTTATTTTTTCCAAAATATATGTCCCTATTTTATGTAAGTCTTGTTTTCGCCACTGTCCAGCTCTGAGGAACTTTGTGGCGCCTTACAAATCCATGATAATAACAATAATCATCATTAAATATATAAAAAAAATTCTCCACCGCTGCATCTACTCCGACTAGAAAAATGTGAATTTTGGTTGTAGTAATTGGAACTCTGCTATGAAATATACATAAGAGCATGAAGTTTGTAAGAGAGAGTGGAATAAGATTGCAACCTAATTCTCTTAGTGTATTGCAGATTATAAACTTGTGTATCTAGAGGGTATAAGAATGAACACGGTTTTGAAAAAATAATATTTAATGGATAACTTGATGTTATCAAATAGTCAAAAATAACCTGGCATGGACTTGTAAGCAACCCAGCTTATCTTGAGGAATGGATAGGCCACATGTGGTTCAAATGAAATATAACAAAAGTCACAAAAAGAAAAATAATAAAAATAAACACCAAAATATTTAAATTATAGTCTAGAATATAAATGTTCAGTAGTCCTTATAAAAATCCATATTAGGAAATGGTGGATGACACAATCTTAGTTATTACACTTCTGAGTGTGTTAAAAATCAACAAGGTATAATGAATAAAAAGTTGTTCCAAATTGTCCTCGAAGAATTGAATATCTCCTAAGAGAGAAGTTTGCAATCTATGGGGTATATTTACTAAGGAACCACCGATTCCCGGCACTTTAAAGGCATTTTCTTCTGTTAATGAACTTTTTAATCCTTGGCCCAGTCTAAGTATATACACCAGAGTATTGGTGTAATTATGTGTATTGTTATTTTATGTTATTAAATACATTTTGTCCTTGCTCTTACCTGCAATATTTTATGTATTAGAAATATAAAGAATATTGCCATATGGTGTGAAAATAACAGGACAGAAGTAATTTTGCTTGTTTCAAATGTCCATTGTTATGAGGTGTGGCGTAGATCTGGTTTGTAATCAGAACAATATCTGAGTGACTGTTAACATAGCTATCTGGCAGACCAGGTTAATTATCTAGGTCAACAGGTAATCTGAGACCTGGTCATTAGGTCAGATGATGAGCAATGTATCCACAGTATTATATTGGCTGAAATAGCATTGGCAAATATATTAATATCTATCAATATAAATGTTATTGTATCAAAATGTATCTCAGACATAGATTGTGTAATGTTACAGATACAATGTGTCAAATGTCTTAATGTGTTGCGCAAGTATGAAGTGTCATGTTATTCCCTGATGTAATATTGTAACCCTTTGTTATGTGTATCCAGCCAAACAGCTAATTCAGTCAAGCCATTCCATAGTATTATCAAGGTAACAGAGACGATGGACCTGATTCATTAAGGAAAGAAAAGCAAAAAAAGGAGAAAGTTTAGGGATGTAAATTTAAAATGTGATGGCAGATTTATAGTTGGGGTAGAGCATGTCCTAGATCAACTTTAAATTTCAGTGTAAAAATAAATCTATCAAGTATTTGTGTGCTACATTAAAAAACAGCCTGTATTTAACTTATTTGCAAAATAATATACTAATGTGTACCCCTAGCATTGTAACATGATTTGTCCAGGAGAAAACTTACTCAATTTTTTTGCTTTACTTTCCTTAATGAATCAGGCCCGGTATGTCTAACAGTTAAAGTGTCCACTGATAGACCCCTGCTGAAAGGTGGAGGATTGAGACATTTGACCCTATTCAGGGCCGGATTTACCACTAGGCAACCTAGGCACCTGCCTAGGGCCAAGAGGTCCCAAGGGGGCCCCACAGGTCGGCAGTGACTGGGGTAAGTCAGACGGGGGACGCCAAGCCTGAGAGGCACTCCCTTTCTCCTGCCATCCCCCGCTGCCGCTTGTCCACAGGTCCATGAAAAATTAAGGCTAAACACCCCAAAAAAACACCTGATTGCGCCAGCGCCTGGTAGCCTCCTCCCTCCTCTCTTTCACTGAATGTCAGATGTGATGTCATCACGCTCGATGACATGTTCTTTGAGGACTCACTGAGGAGCAGATAGGAGCCATGCAAGTTGCAAAGAAGGAAGACAGACAGAACAGAAGACAGAACAGACGACGAAAAAACAGAAAAGAAAAAGGCAATAGAAGGGTAAGTAAACTAATGGAGGCACAATGTGAGGGAGACAAGAAGGGGAGCGAAATTATGGCTGGCAATTATGGCTGGCACAGTGTGTGTGTGTGAAGGAAACAAGAGAGGGGAGCAAAATTATGGTGGGCACAGCGAAATGATAAAGGAGGGCACAGTGTGATGAGAGGGATAGTAATGAGGGGCAGCAGTGTTATATACATGTTATTTTAAACATATGATCTGGGTAGGAACTTCTTTAGGGGGGCAGTGGAGTTCTCCTTTAATTAATTTATGCAAGTTCCAAGACAGTAGTATTGTAATTTCACTTGGAAATATAATTTACTTACAAATACAGATAATTAATAAAACAGGTGTTCTTCGAGACTCAGGTACAGCACACAACAGATATTTGAAAAACATAAAATAATTAAATTACATATCTTTCACTAAAAATGCTGCTTTTAGGTCACTGTCCTGTTGTCCTGAAAGTCAGGACAGCTGGGACATATGTCACACTCCAGCAAGTGGGTGCTGCACACTTCTGCCAATGGTGTACGCAGCAATGCAGGTTTTTTTTCCTGTAGGAGGGTGGCCTAACTCTTTTTACCTGCTAGACACGCCATCAACAATACAAACCACACCCTCTTTGATGGCATGGCAGCACAGAGCTCAATCTACTGCTCGACTATAGGGGTATATGCTATGCTAAAAAAAATATAATGTTATGGATTATTTGAGGAAGAGGGGCCCCAAACCAGTATCTTGCCTAGGGCCTCATGAGGTCTAAATCTGTCTCTGACCCTACTCCCTGTGTATACAGCCAAGATATAAGGAGTGCAGAATACCAATAAAGCTATTCCAGCTTGGAGGATCCTGGTGTACAAGACACCAGCAAAAAGGTCACTGGGCAGGCATTGTAGTGCCGCTGGAGGAAACTCTACCAGGACAGGGTCTGTGTGAGCCAGTATCCCAGGCTGGGTGACATGATAACTGTCTAGCTAATTGGTAGTGGTAATACTGTGGGAGGATACGATTCTGAAAGAGACTAGAGGGCTAGATTTACTAAGCTGCGGGTTTGAAAAAGTGGGGATGTTGCCTATAGCAACCAATCAGATTCTAGCTGTCATTTTGTAGAAGGTACTAAATAAATGAAAGCTAGAATCTGATTGGTTGCTATAGGCAACATCCCCACTTTTTCAAACCCGCAGCTTAGTAAATCTAGCCCTAAGATTATTACTTTCGAGTGCTGACTGCAAGAGGCTGCTACCATTTACCCTATAGCTTGTGAACGTCTTATGGGGTTGTGCTGTCGTAATAGAGCCTTATTTTTTATATATTCTGGTCTACCTGAGTGAGTTGAACCCCACTGAGGGTAACCACCATCCCAGCTAAGGGTGGTTCCCTCACATCTTCAAATGGTAATTTTATTAAAGACAGAGCACGATGGTAAATATATCCCTATGAGTGAGTAACTTACCCTTTTGACAGTCATTGATTGCTGGTAATGTTATAAGCTGCGGCGGTGCCTCAAGCGCTACGACTCACTGTGCCCGCAGACATGTCCTGGCCATCTCCATGACGACTGGGACGTCACTTCCTGTATTCGCCCCAGCTGTTGCTAAGGCAACGCTCGGGACGCTGTCTTGTTCTAACGCTGCTTCCCAGCATTAGGAGCAGCACTGGTGGTCATGTTTGTAAACAGCCAAGTGCCAGCTTTCAAGATGCTAGATGCTTTCTGATGATTCTATTGCATAACAAAGTTGGAATTAATGGTGATATGTAGCTATGTTAACCCAACGCGTTTTGTTACATAAAGGGATTTTCTGTATACAATGAGCGTAGCAAAGAATCTGTTTCAATAGAAGTAGGTAGTATCTCACAATACAGAAGGGATGCAGAGAGGTCCGGTAATCCCACCCAGGTATAACACCTAAAGGAACAAGTCCGAGATCCCAAAATTTCCAAAGACAACAGTAATACTGCTTAAAATGCTCACAGACCAGGGAGACCACCATTATACAAGTGGCATGTCTGATCATTGACTCCTCTCCACATAGAGTATAGAAAAAATAAAAGAAGTATTTATTATGTATGTTTGATCAATTAAAGCACATACAGTCATTCAAAGTCCACTTTAGTGAATTGCGGCATATGGGAGTAGGGCCTGGGCTGACAGATCTACCTTATATCTTTGTGTGGCTACTTGTTCACACCCCCCCTCAGTGGCTATGCTGAGGGATAGCCACTGAGGAGTCCGGAGAGATCAGGGTCATGAGTTCAATTCCCAACCTTGACAGTGTGGAGTTTGTATGTTCTCCCCGTTTTTGCGTGGGTTTCCTCCGGGTGCTCGTTTTCTCCCACACTCCAAAAACATACTGGTAGGTTAATTGGCTGCTATTAAATTGCCCTTAGTCTCTCTCGGTCTGTGTGTGTGTATGTTAGGGGAATTAGATTGTAAGCTCCAATGGGACAGGGACTGATGTGAATAAGTGCAGCGCTGCGGAATTAGTGGCACTATCTAAATAGATGATGATATACATGTTATTGTTTTGTGTTGTGTTTTTAATATAATAAAAGGGTGCATTTTCCAGGCGATTTATTTAACCCACATCAAGGTACCAAGAAGGCCAGAGATGGCACAGAGGGCTGACCTACAGGCAGGTCAGCTCACTAGCAGGGCTAAACATTACCCTGGGATCCTCACAGTGTGGAAAAAAATGTTGCCCAAAAAGTAAGTTATTTTGTTAGACTTTACGGTTTCTTCTCATATTCAGTCTCAAAGTATATACGTATATATCTATCTATATTTTATACATTGACTACAGCTACTAACTTATATTTAAAAAAAATAAAGAAAATGTTCTTTTAAAGCTGCTTGATAACACAGTACTTACATTTTCATCTTGTAATGATCTCATTTCTACATTTTTAAATCAAAAGAGCAAGGGAGTATGATAAAACTGAATCTCTTGAAACGTATATTGACAATTTTTAAACCATGAATAAAGCTTGAGCCGCCAGTCTTTTGCATGCTTTTAATGGCATTCTTTTCAGAATTATAACAAAAGTTTGCTGTGCTTTTTTCTCGTTCCATTGAATGTAAACCTTAATAGATTTGTGTGGTCGATATGTGCGTTATAAGACTCGCTTTTCCCATATGAATAGCTCATGGGCTTAGTAGTAGTAGTACACCTGGGTAAGCTTAGCAAATTAAAGAGGTTTGGAGACCTGAAAATATTTATATCTTGTATATATTTTAAGGATAAAAAAACATAACAAAACAAAACCTCTTCAATTTCTTGCTTCAAATATAAAAAGAACAAAATACCATTTAGTTACCTGAAAACATGATCTTGCTGCAGGATGTTAATTGAAATACATGGTCTTCTTCAGAGCTGGAAACAAGAAAAGCTTCTTGTATAGCGGATACAGAAATATGCCGTATTTTTACTAATGGAGAAGAGTATGCACTGTAGTTGAAAACTTGGGAGGCATTCACAATAATTCACAATAATAGACGTTGAGGACCTGTCATTTTGTGTGCTTCTGTGTACAGACGCAGGGTTATATGAAGGGTACAGAAATGTTACATCCAACAGCTCAAGCATATTAAACAAAACAAAATTGAGAATTCCAAAGGAATAAGTTGAGTAACTGAGTAATGCCAACATTAGAAGGGCACAAGTAATTAGTGGAAAACTATTAAAAACACAGGAGACCTTTTTAATCTTCAGAAAGCAACTGCAGGGATGATTACCAAGGCTCATCTGGACAAGCCCTTAGTATTTACAAGTGAGCTAGCATATGTGACTTTGACTATAGGTGTCTGAGAGCCACAAATTGGAAGTTTAAAAGTCTACTTCAATTACTGTACCTTAGACCAGCTAAAGATGTGTGAACTCGGTCATTTAGATTAACAGTTTGAGACAGAAAGCTTATTGGTCCCCAAAGAAAACCTTGATTTTTCCCCTAACCATCCACTGATCTTTAACTTTTCCCACTGGGTTTGTGGGAAAACCAATGGCTTTGGAGACATCAGATCACAACAAAAAAAAAAAAAAAAAAAAGAAGAAGAGAATCTAAGTTTCTCGTCTCCTTAGTGCACACAAGATTGGGCATAAAGTGCATCAATCAGACCGACTATTAAATGCATCAGCCAAATCGTTAAAGTTTAAGTGAGCCCCTATAGTGTAAATATGGAAAACACATTGAAACGTGACCATTTCTCTCGAACGTCACTAAATTATTAACCCACAATTGCTACATTGCTGAATATATTGCATCTATGGTATAAAGTAAATGGTTTCAAAACTGGGCCTTTGTAGCTAGACTTCTTGTGGCAGCATTCCTGACAGGGAAAGTGGTGGAGGTGGGCCCAGGCAGGATTTAACAAAGGTGTATATGTTGCTTCTTTTCTGCCATCAATGTTTTTCTATTTTTAAAACAGCCAATCAATCATATTAAAGGGCTAGCACAGACAACTACTTCTGTCTGTAGACATAATAGGGAAGAAAACTAGCACTGCTTGCAATCAACCTTCAAAATCAGTTTTATTCTATGAAAACAAGCACAGTATATACAAAAAAAAAAAAGTTTTAAAGTATTTTGACACATTTGTACAAATTTGACTCTACAGAAAGTATCTATACACAGGTAAATAAAACACTTGGGGGCATATTCAATTGTTTACTTTTTCCGCCGCGGATTATTACGATAATTCTACTCAGATTTCAGCTCACAGCTCCCTGAGACGCGTGCTAAAATCCAGAGAGAAAACTACCGTAATGACGGCAATAGTGCGCGCGCCGCGAGATTTTTGCGTTTTCACCAACATTTGAATATGTCCCTTAAACAAATATTAACATTTAATAAGGTACCAGAAAAGAGACAACAGTGAGAGTCCACATTTTATAACATCCTGAAATATCTCTTGACATTGACTCCATGTTCATTCCTGAAGTCATCTAAGTGTGGTTACAGATAAGTGTATATGCTGCTGTACAGGTAATGTCTTCTTCTAAGAAGCCTATTCCATGATTTCTAAACCTTCTGTGCAACCTCTTCTCAGCACCGGCCGATGTTGATGGAAGGGAATCTCGGAAATGTTTCACTCCATCATTATAGTATTGAGTAGCATTATTATAAATACTCTCTTGGAAGAGTACACCTATCTCTACCTACTTTGTAAAGACAATTATATATAAGAGTGTTGCCATGACCATACTCAAAATATTTACCTACCAATACTTAGTTCTTGAGCATGCCAAAAAATAAACAAAGTCGACATTATTTTCAAGAATAATTAGTTTAGCAACTAGGACCTTCTCAACATATCCTTCTGGCTAGGAAATTTCATTCATGGGAGGAGAGGTTTATAAAGCTTTAGGTTATTATAAAAGAAAAATATTTTTACCACTCTTTGCCTAATGCCAATATTGGGAGATAAATATATTAATAATATTCCTATCGCATATGTTTACCATGCTTCTGTAAAGGTTTAACTAATTCTTCTTGTAGAGTGTACCATATTCTAGAGAGCAACTGCATACAGTTTCCCCCCAGAATACAATTATCTCCTCCCCAAATCATCTGGTCATTCTTATATTATGTTTGAAAATAATTTCACAACACAACAGGTTGTGGGTGTGGCTTAGTAACAGGTATGATGTCACTGGGAATGTGGTATAATCATAAGTAACAGAAAATGACAGAGCAGATAAGCCAGGAAAAGGACAGTGGCATCAACAAATTATAATATTCAGGCTAGAACTATATCTGTTCTAGAGGTTTCTCTTTTGCTTTTTTGTATGAGCGTCTGTCGGAGTGCATTAATCTTCTGATCAAGTTCCACCAGTGAGTAATTCTGACAGGCAAAAAAACAAGAATAGAAAGCTTTTAGATATGCAATTACATCTTAAAAAGTAGAGTGATGCAATTTAGAACAAACATGAATGTTCTTATATAGTCATTGTGCAAGATGATTCGGTCACAAGGTTTTCCAAAGCATAACTAAGGAAAACCCTGGTCCCCTGTATAAAAAGGCTGAGCTAGAGCAGAACCAGGGGCATGACAGCCTGTATACATCCTGCATAGAGCAGGAAGACGACTGCAATGTCATGAATATATATGAATAAGTCTTCACTGATATTTTCAAAAATACCAAAAATTACACTACTGAGTGGGTATTCACATAATAGGCTAAGATGAAACGCAACAGATAAATGGTATGCATGGGCCAAGCCAAGAACTGCACTGTATACTGTAGCTTCTAATAAACACAAATAATAGATACATATAAACCGGTGGTAGTCGAAATTCCGAATCTAAATCACACCGACTATACCTGCATAAAAATACCGCACATTATGAGAAGCGACATAAAAAAAAAAATATAGACTTACCAACAAACAGAGAAGAGTTCCGACCCGGCTTCGACTCGGCTCCTATGAATTGCGACTAACGAAAATGCCTGTACTTGGAACTGACGTCAGTTAATATAGCGACACTAACATTCCCCGTTTTAAAGCGACAATGCCAGGACTGAATAATCTAAACTAAGGGTTAGCGCTACAGTTAGCGTTAGGGATAGGATTAGGGTTAATATTAGCGTAGGGCGCCAGGTCCTGGCATTGCAGCTTTAAAACAGGAAATGTTAGTGTCGCTATGTTAACTGATGTCAATTCCAACTGCAGGCCTTTCCTTTAGTCGCATAGGAGCCAAGACCAAGCTGGGTCGGAAATTTTCTCTATTTGCTGGCAACTATTTTTTTTTAGGTTGCTCTCAAAGTGTTCAGCATTTTAATGTAGGTATAGTCACTCTCGGTATTTCTGTCATCGATACTTCTGCAAAGTACTACACCCACATAAACATATACACTACTATATTTTCAGTCTACCTGTGAGGCCTGGACTTTTTTCCGCTTACTGGACGCATCCTAAAATAGAGAACACAAATTCACTAATTCATATATGTGCACCCCAGTGAACACACAGATATACAATGACTGACCTTCAGAACAAACCAATGTCTGTTGGCAGAGTTTGCAGAGCGAATCAGTGCACGTGTCACAGGAACTCTATGCTTACATTGTCTATTATGTGCAGGTAAATGGATAAGCGGTGAGTACTTAAAGCTAAAATACACAGAGGCTGCACAAAGAGCCTGTGTCAGGTTAGTCAAAGAACCAATTGAATTTAATGCCATTAGACCACAAGAGGAAGGGAATGTTTCTGGTACATATTTTATGCTACATAATTAACAGCCAATTTGAAATAAAAAGCATATTGATCGCAATTGAAATATTTCAGGGGTTCAAGCCAACCCCCAGAACACATGCTTTAAAAACTTAGGGCAAACAGAACATATGTGGTCCATTAGATCTTCTTTCATTTGCCCTACACTGATCAAAACTAATGCTGATTGGTTGGTAAAGGTAGCACATATGGTGATTATTACTGCAGTGCTGCACCGATGGCATCTAGTGTACAATTCTGATCAGTGCTACCTGTGCTGTTCATACATTCTCAGAGTATTGGTGTGAGTTTCTTCCAGGTGCTCTGGTTCCTCTATAATCCAAAGGCATACCTTGCAAATTCAAAATCCTCAGACTAAACTGGCACTGATGTGTGTACATGTGTCTGTGGTAGGGAAATTAGACTGCAAGCTTCACTGATGCAGGTATTGATTCATCTGTATAAAACTCTGATTGTAAATCCTCCTTAACATGTTGGCACTATGCAAAAGAATAATAATAATAGAGATGTTCACTGACCCCCGTGTTTTGGATCCCTATTTTCTTCTAAAATACCTATTTTTTGTGCCTACATTATTATTAACCTCAATAACATTAATTTCCAGTCATTTCAAGTCAATTTTGTCAAGTGACAAGAACACTGCTACCCCTCTTGTTTCTGTGTGAGCAATGGTACTGGAGAGGGGCAAGGACACTGCTACTGCTGTTTCTGTGTGAGCAATGGCGCTGGATCTCCTGGGGATGGAGGTACTTATGAATCCAAAACCCACGAGATCTGACAACGCAACAATGACGTTTTGCCTCGATTCAGATCAGAGGACGCGCGAAAGTACCGAGCCGGCTCGTGAGCTTACTCGGATCCCCTAAGTTTGGATGGGCTCGGTTTTCAGAAAACAAAGCCTGAGCATCTCTAGTAATAATACGTACCACTTACAAGATCAAATAAGCCTGAATATCTTTGTTCTACCAACAATAATTAGTAATTGTTTGCTCCATACAGTGGCTGCTTGATATAGAAAGTCAAATGTAATACAGCCAATAAGTGGTAAGATACAATTAAAGATTTGGGGAAGTGGGGGGGGGGGGGGCATTGTACAACGTTGAAGGCCATGTGTAGTTATTGCTTAAAGAAATTAAATAAATGCTGCACTTATGAGGCACTGCATAGTAAAGGAGCCACGTTAGTATAAAAATAAAAATAAATTAACAATGGTCATTCAGATAGAGCCGTTGCTTTGAGTATATAACGATGCATACATAAAATGTACTCTCCAAAGGATAAATACTAATGCATGGTACTTGACAGTACATAGCTGGAGATGTATTGGCATGCCTTGTATTGATATGCAGCGAAGCAAATTTCATTTCACTTCAGAAAGTATGAAACAAATACGTTACATGCAGCCAAGATATTCGGAAAATAATATTACAAAATATAAAGCACATTAGAATAAATCTGAATCCCATTGCTGGAGTTGTAGACATGCCTGCCTACAATGTGATAGCAATGTAGATGATTATAGGACTCCAACTAATAGCATGCTGCAGCAACTAACAATTTCTTGTCTATCGTGTCTTCCTTGTCTGTCATCAGCAGCAGGAATCAGAACATCACGTCCCAGTAGCACACAGTAATGTGGAATCAATTTGACACTGGGAATGATTGCAGATTTAGGGATATAAAGGCAACCTAATGCTTAAAGGGGACGCGTCACAAGTGAATAAATCTGCACTGGAGACTTTACTTTGTCAAATGAGGATTGTAGCTACTTTTGAAATGCTAACTGAAGTAACATAGTAACTTATTTTTCTAACTTACCCCCACTCACACACATTTTAACACATTTTTATACTTAACACTGAGGGTACCTGAGGAATTTAAAGGAGAGATAAGTTATGGGTGGAATACCATAAGTAAAACCCAATCTGGCACTCATGCAATTGGGTGGTTCCCGCTTTGGCAGTGTTCTGGAAAAGACTTGGCAGGAGAAAGGAGCTTCCCAAGATGTGTCAACAAGTCCTCACTCCTGCCTGATCTGTTCTTGTGTAACTCAGGCAGGAGCTAGTTTGAGCAACTTGAGCAGGGCCAGGCATGAACAAGACATTAGTAGACCCACTAGATTGCCTGACTTCAGGTATGTAATGTTTTACTTATGACATTTCACAGAAATTAAATTTTCAATATCAAGTGGAATAGTCCTTTAAGTGGATACCTTATGGATAGTGTGAAGGATAAGAAAAATAGGTTTTTGGAGAAAGTTGCAATTAACCTGAATCTAAATAATATAAGTTACATGTGACAACAGATCTCTTCAAAATGACTCACCATGGACTGGAAATACTCAGGGGAAATGCCTTCTAATTCCAAGATCCTGTCCTCAAGCTTTTTAATTCTCTGATAAATGTCTGTCGGCACAGGTCCTCCTGGTTGTGTTACATATCACATGATATAAAAACATTGAAACAGGAAAAAAAAAAAACAATCCCCCCTTAAATAATCAGTGTATTTTCTTTCTTTTCCCACTTAAGAGATGCTGTCCATGGTTATGATGGCAGGGGGGGGTTAGGCTTCAATCCTAAATCCTCAAAATCTCTATTATATAATTTGTACATCTTCTATACTCAGAGCCTGTTAAAGGATTTTTCCCATGAAAACATTAGGGAGATATATATATATATATATATATCTATAATATAAAAGCCTAGTGGCGTGTGTTAGTCTGTGTGTGAAAAAAAACAAAAAACAAGCTGCAGCGCCACCTGCTGGGCAGAGTTATACACTGACCTACTAAATTCTTAGCATTATCTAATATATAAAAGTAAAAGCCTAGCGGCGTGTGTTAGTGTGTGTGTGTGGAAAAAACTATTTTCTCAGAAAGGGCTCATCCAATTGACCTGAAATTTGGTATACTGACATTTGACAAAAAAATTAGAATAGTGAAGTCAGTTAACTTCCATCATCCCCCCTTCCCCCCGTGGTAGGGGTAGTAAAGGCTAAATTTACCAGTTGAGGGGTCAAACTCATTTTCGTGAGGTAATTTTACCTCATGAACACACATTAAAAAGGGCGCTTGTGTCGGGAAGTAACGCTCTTCCCCTGAGGAGGCCTAGGCTAGGCCCAAATGCATGACAAGAACCTTTTTAAGACCTTAAGTAGCTTGATTTGACTAGAATGCATGAGTATCATGCACGGGTTAACTTGTGTGTGTGTGTATATATATATATATAAAAATCAGATTACTTTATGAGTAAAGGGGGTGCTTGTTAAACAATTTTAGACAGAAAATGAAAATGGCACTTGGCATACATTTAAACAAATAAGGAGAGGGGGGGGGGGAATCTGGAAACCCTTGCAGGTCTTGACACTTCAGTTAACAATCTTCTACAAATAGGAGGTATGTGATGAGAAGGGGTAGACTACCTTGAAATACATTTCTGTCATTCCAGTGTAAAAGACATGACCTTGCTGTCCTCTCAATTTGCATGTAGTGGTCATTTTTTTTTTATTATAAAAAGTGCTGAACGGCTACACATTCTTTTAAAGATTTAATTTTCTGCCACTGTTATGCAGAAAATATTTTCATTAAAGAGCTGTAATCTAGATTAACAGAACAGTTTGCTGATGTTTACAAGGATTTAGAGGCAAAAGCACTAACAAGGATTTACTTTAGAGAAATATAATATAAGTGCGTATTATTCAGATAAAAAAAAATGGAAGACTCAATTTCACTTCAATATTGTAGATTTAGCAAAAAAAAACAAACAAAAAACAAAAAAAAACAACAACATATAGACATAAGTTATTCAGCAACCAAAACATTAAATCTCTCCTTATTTGTATGAATAATGTGGAATGAATGATTCTTCTGCAGAGGTAAAATGATATACAGATAGTGGTAATGACCCCGAATAGCAAAATTATCATTGAAAACTATAAACAATTTACTTTAAACAAACATTAACTGTAGAAGCAACATTTTAAACAACAAAATAAAATCAACACAATCTGGATATTTGCTAAACAAACAAAACATTTGAAAGCAAGAAAAAAAAAAGAAAAGAAAAAAGACAATTCAGGGCACATTCACACATATGGTCTGGTGGGAGAATGGTAAAATTGCTTGAAAACATGCAAGTTCATTTTAGCAATGTATTTTTAATTAATTTTGATTTGTTGCACTTTTACCAATACAATCTATTTGCTAGTTAATGCATGAGCACTAGGTCATCCCAAGTTCTAAAATTTTGAGCACGTCATTCACATTTTACAACAGATTAGTGGGAACGAGACAATAAAAAAAACAATTCATCCGATTTGCAATGCGGTTTTCACACGCGCAGTGTTGGATTAAGCCATTGTAGGCTCCTGGTAATTTGTAAAGGCCCCCCCTCCTCCTCAGCCCCAGTATATGATCTCCACTCCCCCCATACATAGAAACTTACCTGGCCCTCTTCAACGCAGCCTCTTCTTTCTAGCCCTGCTGTCAGTGCGCAGCATGCTGGTCAGTGAAGAGGTCTTGTGATCCTGTGAGACTATGTCATAGTCTCATAAGACCTCTTCACTAAGCAGCACTCTGTGTAACGCGCCTGCACTAACAGAAGGGCAGCTAACAGCATACGATTTGCTGTGTCTAACTAACTTGAATAAATGGGACCCGATCACCAGCATTAAGTAAAAATCTTTGTTAGGGCCCCCTGGCTGCCCCAGAGGCCCCTGGGTAATAGCCCAGAAAGACAAATATGTTAAACCGACTCTGCACGCGCTACGTGGCTCAATTGTGCTTTAACAGTGGAAAGTGGATTTTTTTTTTCCAGGTGAAAGTTGGCACATAACAAAAGAGTGGAGAGGCATAAATGTCTTTCCTGCAGCTATATTTTGCTCGTCCACCAGCTGTACAGAGAATGGTAACCTTTATACTACAAACAGATTAAATTCTGTAGACCAAGTACAGGTGTATATACTACTTGCATGGATTACAGCCATGCATTAAACAACAACCATGTATTAAATACCAGAAAGGAGTACCTGCTGGTATTTAATACACAGAAGGATAAGTACAGGAAGCAAAACTGCCTCTTGGGTATCATGCTTACTAGTGTACAATTAAGCAGACAAGTATCTTTAAATCTGCTCATGTGATGAAGCCATTACTACCTTGCTTTAGACGTAGGTGACATTCAATGTTCTGGAGTCTCTCTTCCACAGCCTGGTTCCCACTTTCCTGAGGGAGAGAATGTGCTCTGGAGCTGGAAGCTGAGCTATCAGTTCTAGTTTGAGGCCCATAAGCATTCAGAACCCTGGAAACTGAAATCAGAGACACGGTTATTGTGACATTCTTTGAAAAACAACAATTTTTCCTCATTTCTGAGGTCAACCACCCAGTTCGCAAGAAGTTACTAAATTATGCTAAAAAAAAAAAAAATAAAATAAAAAAAATTCTAGAGATGTGAAAATTTTTAGGCATTGCACATGCAATTTTAAGATAAAATGAATTAAAACATAATAATAATAATAATAATAATAATAATAATAATAATAAAGGGTAATAAAAAAATAAAAAAAAGTACAAATGTAAGATTAGTTTTAAGCACAGAAATCCAATTCCCTAAGTCAAACAGTCTTTCATTTGGACTGTTCACCAGCAGTCCAGTTATAAAATGTTCCATTACTTTACCAAGTATTGAAAGCCCACAAACATTTCAACATCACATTTTAATAAATCACTGGCACAGCAGACAAGAACACGGACCAACCAGAACGGTCCTACAAAGGCGATAACTGATAGGAAAAGCAACGTCACCTTTTACATGACTCTTGAAGCCAGGAAATGGAGTGAAAACAGCATCCGTTCTGGCACAACTGTTTTCTGCAAGAAATAAGCTTAAATTAACATGATCTTACCCAATATTCCCAAAATACAAGAAAGGTTTAAGCTGCTACAATGCAAATTCAGAAGAAATCATGGCTGTAAAGTAATAATTCTTTAAGGACGAAGTGTTATTACATAGCATTAATGAAAATAATCACTAATATTAGTATATAATGTTATGCACTCTTATTTAGTTGCTATGTGATTTACATGTATTATGAAGTTAAGATATTGCACCCTTTTGTTTTCGTTTACCCAACTATAATTTTACTTTTATACGTTATAAAAGGTCAAAACTAAACTAGAAATAAAGAATTTTTAATTTACAAGATAGGCAAACACCATAGAACTGATCGCTTGTTTCGAAATAACTGCTATGAACATACACATCCTACATGTACATTTAATGTATGTTAGTATACAAGGTTTTATTTACAAAAAGAAAAAAAGGCAAAATCATGGACAAAGGAAGTACTGCATTTATTTTGCTGCTTAGACACATTTTTGTTTTATATGCAACACAAATGAAAGGAAGGCAGCGTGTGTGGCAATTTCATCTACCTAACTATTCTTTGCAAGATGAATCAAAGTGAACTGATAGCTGTACAAAGCCATGAATCAGACTGAGAGCGTACATTTCACATCATATGTCTAGCAGAGATCACTGGGAAATGGAGTGACTGTAGGAGCATTTACCTTGATTACAATCAATAACGTTGCAGAACTCCCTGACGTTGTTTTCATTGATCTCTGCTTGCTTTCTCTCGATGAATGCCAATATCCTTCTGTCGATCTACAGGGAGTAAGCACGGCAAAAGAAATGGACTGAGTGGGGGAGTAGGGATCGCCTGCGTTAAAACCCCCAACACAGCATGCATGCGACCACCTACTCCAGAAACTTAGCTTTGATTTCGGACGCTTAGAAATGAAATTCTGAAAGCTATAGGTAGAGAAGCGCTGTGAAGGGTATTGTGGAGACAGTAATAGCAAGATTTTCAAGGCAGACTTTAGTGAAGGGAAGGGATGGGGGAGGGGGGTATAGATAAAATATAAACTACTTCTTTAGGATGAATCACATATAGATCCCCAAACCTTAAAAAAACAAATTAAAATATTTTATTTTCTGGCTTTTGTGACATTGGAGAAAGTTTTTCCTTTGCAATTTACATTTCCTGTCCAACGTCCAAAAAATGCTTGACTTACTAAAGGTGAAACATCAAGCACAATTTAAATAATGTTACTTCTATAAAATTGAAAGTCTACAGGGGAAGTACAAGTAGTCTGTCTCTACTATCAGATGGTTTCTCCACTGAGCTAGGGAGATCATTCTGATGGATGTAGTGTATTTGGTAGTTGGGATAGGACATGTCATAGATCAACTTTAAATTTCAGTGTAAAAATAAAGCTATCAAGTGTTTGTGTGCTAGATGAAAAAACAGCCAGTATTTAACTTATGTGCAAAATAATAAACTAATTTGCACCCCTTGCATTGTAACATCGTTTGTCCCACAGCACATGTACTTTTTTTTTTTTTTTGCCTTACTTTCCTTAATGCCTATTCTATCACAGCACTTGTGCATGATCAGTGAACTTTCTCCATGAGTGACAAAAGGGGGAAAAAGGTAACTACGGGAGAAGAGATCAAAGAATAGTTCCACAAACCTTTTCTAGACTTAGAAAGGCTACCGAAATAAGATTGCAGCTTGTTAACGTAGGAAAAATTTAAAACCACGCTGAACTGGACTACATAGGACTTCCTAAATACCATGGAGCAATGTGCAGCAATTTGCTGTATCCTACCAGATGTTGGCTTTCATTTTCTAATTTGTGCTACGGAAATGACAACTATAAACAGATTGGCTGCTATGTGTAGCACATTATTAAAATAAGCCCCTATAAGCTGGGATGGCTGCAGAATGCAGGAGACCATACACAAAGATAATACTCTGTATTATACACAGCTGCAATGGATAAGACTATTTCCAACAGTTATATTTAGGTGTGTGATCGTTACTTTTACTTTATAAATGAAGATCACACGTCACCAAGAAGCTTCATCAACATGTTTAGCCATTTTAGTAAACATAGGAAAGCATTTTTAAAGCAAACAAAAGGTGTAGAAAGTTATATTTAACCCCCCCCCCCACTCCAAAGAAAGACACTCGTTTTAAATGACTGTGCAATACACTGAAGTTTATACAAGATCATTAGACAGAATAATCCAGCACCATAACTTACTTCTGACTTTCTTGCCTGTATTTGAACTGCCGCAGGATTGGTTACACAGTTTGAGTCCACCAACACGTTATTTGTAGTGAGTTTTGATGCAATATCAGCATCAACCCTTTCCTTAGGTTCAATAACATCTAAAGTACAGTGGCTCTCTTCTGCTCTCTCTAGGCCAACACTCTTCTCTCCATTGCCATTTGAGAGAGATTGAAGCCGATCTAAAAAAGGCTACAAAGGGTAAAGAAAGAAAAAAATATATTTGATTGATAACACAAAAGCAAAAAAGACACAAAAACAAAACTAGAACACGAATATCTTTGCATGATTTGAACCATCATAAAAATACAAATGTAGTCTGTTTTGATTATATTTCATGTTTTGTCTGGACGCTCCCTCTTATTAGCGTGTTCCTGTATACGGAGAGCTTTTAGTCACAGGCTGAACCTCTTCACTGACAAAAGTGACAAATGACGTAAGCAGCTTAGAAAGTAGACTAAACTCTCAAGCACACAGGTGTTTTTTTTAATTTGCTTTACTCATAAAAAAAAAAAAAGAACACATGCAAAATCCCACCCCATTAAAATCAATGAATGCCTTAATTCTATGTTGCGTCTCTTGATCTTGCTTTGTATTTTTAGAAATCAGCGTGCATCTCTCCCCGCACCCTCCACCGGTAGTGTTGTGTCTTTCATTATTCCTGTGTAGGAGCAAAAAAAAAAAAAAACAAAAAAAAAAAAACACAAGAAAGCACATACACAAAAGAAATAGAAAAATGCAGTAGAAATAAAGATATAAGACAAAAATATTCTACAAATAAAGCGGAGAAATAAATATCAGTGAAAAACATAATAGCTATCCTGTGCACTTTTTGCACTTTTATATACACTAGTGTACCCCTCATGCCTTAGCATAACGCACCAGAGAAAAAGTACGATAGCAAACAAAGATAGAACAAAACTGTATGCAAAGTTCAATAACATTTACAAACCATTAACACTACTGCCGATGTAATTGAACTTTGCAATTTCCTTTAATAGCGTTAATGCAAAATAAAATAAGATGATTGGAAATTTGGTTTTGTATCTGCTACTAATATTAGGTGTTCCAGTCCTCATAGACAAATATAACCATCATTTTAAACAAAAGCAAAGTGCCACAGTTTAACACTGAAGTCCCCGTCCATAGCATTTACAGTACCACTAAACCCTACAATTGAAATCTTTAGATATGATCTATGAAGGTAAAATACATTGATCAATATTAAGCTGAAATTCTACTGCAGTGGTATTACAAAGCACAGTATTACCAATCACATTCTAGTTACCATTTAATTTAGTACATTCTACAAAATGACAGCTAGAATCCGATTGGTTGCTATAGGCAACTTTTCCACTTTTTGCAAACCCGCAGCTTGATAAATTTACCCCAGGGAGGTGCAAACTCTGTACCACATATTAAACATGTGGTGTAACTAGTGACTTACAGGGGGGGGGGGGGGGGTCACAATTCAACAAGAGATGCCGCAATGGGTCTCCAGAACAGTCCTCGTTGTTTTTACGCAAATCTCCGCACCTTTTCCCTTGCGTCCCATATAGATGCGAGAAGAAAAGGAGTGTAGCCTTGTTACTGTATTAGCCGGCAATGTGTGCAGTGTGGTACCTCGTGGCTAACTTAATCTGCCCCATGGTAATACTGTGTGGTGCATTGCATGCATTTATCCCTTTTTACGCATCCCTGTTTTTTATTTACCATGTTTGGTATCAGTAGCTGATGGGGAGCGCAGCTGCTGTATTGTCATTTGGAGGTACCTCTTGGTAAGTTAGCTCTCAATATAAAGACACATATGTATGGCCCAATATAGGGACTCTGTTCAGAGCTAGGACCACCCTATTAGCAGAAGCGTGTGAAGTGGTGGGTGGATTACCATACATTTGCAAATGTGTGCAACTGAGGTTTCTGCATTTTTATGTACAAGTAGAAACAGCGGCTCCTTTGCTGGTTATAGCAGTGTGCTGGGGGATTTTTTTTCTGCGTTTGTTCCTTTCAGGATTACCCCATCCTTTCAAGCACCTGCTATAAACCTATAAATTGATTGAGCAACTTTTATTTCTGTATTTTTTTATTTACCTTTACAGCAGCTGACTGGTATTGTGTGCTGCTACCCAGCTTTCTGTCAACTGGTATGCCTACATATTTTCTCTCTCAGTTTTCTCCATTTCTAGTCTATTCAATTTATAAGCATCACAGACATTACCACAGCCTGGGTGCACAATCCTACATTAATTGTCACTTGGAATTTCATTGCCAAGTTTGCCATTTTCTCTAAGTCTCTCTGTTGCAAGATACTATTCTGCTCTGTGTTAATAACCTTACATAACTTAGTGTGTCATCAGCAAATATGGACATTTTACTCTATAGGCCATTATTAAAGAGACTGAAAAGGACAAATACTTGTGATACACCTCCAATAACTAACGTAGTCTGAATATATTGCATTTAGAGCTACCATTTTGTCTTTTATCCTTCAATCAGTTCTCAAACCATGTACATACTCCCCTTGCCCAGCATGTTGCTCTGAAATCTTCTTCACTCCAGGGAAAGCATGATATGGAATCCAGGCAATGAAAGCAATTTTGAATGACAGTTGAGCGGCTGAGGTGACAGGGGACTTGGAAACACACACACCCCTCAACATAAGGTCTAAATACACCCCTGAACTTAACACCTCAAAAGTTAGTATTTAGTATGCCCACTGCACTATAGAAAAATGAGGCTTCCCAACGATGGCACTTTTATTTAATATCATCAAGCACCTCCATCTGCAATTGGCTTTTAAATGCTTTTCTAATGCACAAGAAACCTCAAGTAAGAACACTTGTAAACCGCAATGTATTTGTTTGACAGGCCTTTTACATGCAGTTGGTATACACGGAAATGTGTGTGCGAAAGATGTTCAAAATTCATGAAGGTATGGAGAGAGATCCCTAAAAAGAGAACGCATAGGAACAGCGGTAAAGCATGGTGGAGACTATATCTGCTAGTCTTTGGCGCCATGACAGCAACTTCTATTGTGTATGCAGCAGCAATAGAAGTCTGAATCCACCATAAATGGAATGCCAGGACATGTTGCAGGCGAGTTTCATTTTTGTAGTTTTGTTTTCTCTGTACTATCCAAAATAAATAAACAACAAAAAAACTAAAAATATTTAATCACAATAAATTCACTTGGGCAGACTATAAAAAAAAAAAAAAGTAAATAAAATAAGTATAAGGGTGACCTGTTATTGAAATAACTGTATGGGAGGAATTCTATAAAATTGAAGGAATAAAAGTAGAGATAAATGGTCCTTAGTATGATGGTACATTTACTCAATGTTCTAACATAAAAACACCACCTTTGTTTACAAACTGTAGGTAAAAGCGATCACATTTCTGATTATAGAAGCTGGATTTCATTTAAAAAACATTTTAAAGGACTTTTTACCAACACTTTATTTCTCCCTCCACTGATCTAGAATTATATACAAGAACGTAGATTAACTGCGTTTGTCTATTATTCCAATAGGTGAAGAGTACCTGAAGATCACAGATGTGCTGGTGAAGTACTGAGGACAGGAATGTGGGTCCCACACTTGGCAAGCACTGGATCTTGTCCCAGTTTATGGCAAAACTCACTGCATCATTTGTCTGTTGAAGCTTAAACACAAAGAGAAAAATAAACAAGGTGACCTACATTGTATACCTGAATGACCATACAATAGTCATATCAGACAGATGACAGCATAGATTATATATAATAAGCATACTAACTGTTTAAATACATTCTATATGAGCCATGGAAAAACGCATATAATTTATCTACCAACCTCTATAGTTATTGAAGTAATTGAGAAGGGCAGGAGCATGAACAATACAGATCACACATGTTCAAGCCTAATACAAGGCCACCATAATTTTCAACATTTCAAGCGGCCAAAGAAAAAACTTCTTCATCATCATCATCATCTATTTATATAGTGCCACTAATTCTGCAGCGTTGTACAGAGAACTCACTCAATTAACCTACTAGTATGTTTTGGAGTGTGGAAGGAAACTGGAGCCCCCGAAGGAAACCCACGCAAACACAGGTAGAACATACAAACTCCACACAGATAAGGCCATGGTCGGGAATCGAACTCATGACCCCAGCGCTGTGAGGAAGAAGTGCTAACCACTAAGCCACTGTGCTGCCCAACAAACTTCAAGCCTAAAAAAAAGTTGGCTACACTCAGTGGAAGCAGCAGTTTTGTGGGCTGGACAGATTTTCCTGAGAATGCATTTCACTGGGAGCTAGTGACATTACGGACACATGAGACACTATGTGCCTCAGTAATGCATAGTTACTTGTTTGCTGGCACATTCCAGGGTTTAAAAATTCATCTGCAGAAAGTTAAGTCCCTGTACATGTCTCCGTTCTCCAAAACTGACCTAAGGTACTCTACAATTTCTTGTCTTCTGCATAGCAAATGCAATTCTCACTATTATGCTCTGAAACTTTGAACTTAATATTTATTGTAGATTAATATATAAAAAGCAAATTAATTACATCACCATATACATTAAACACACCATGATAGGGACTGTAGTCGTGCACCAAAGTCCATGAAAATACACCTGTGCATGTGTGTATGACAGATACAAAAAGCACAAGAAAAAAAAAGTGCACTTTCATTTGTTAATAAACAACTTGACATCAGAAACATAATGATAAAAAGCACATCTTAATATACAAAGTGCTAACCCACACAATAATAAACAGCACACTATTATAATTTCAGAAACCTTTGTCAGACATATAGGACATTAGCCATACAGATATCTACAGCAAACCCAGAAGGTCCCAAGTGAGGCAATTTGGATAGAAGGAAAGTTTTAAGTCCACAAGTGAGACCATTGGGAAGTTGTATGCCACAAACACACATGGTAGAAAGCAACACATAGTATATAGAATATGTGAATTAGTGCTTAGATTGTCCTCTACCAAAGAAATTGGACAGGCTTTATTCCTTAGCAACCTTTGAATTAATAATTAGAAATGTGACGTATAAGGTGCACAGAGAATCATAACAATACACCATGATTGAAGTAAATGTGTGCAGAGCGCCCTATGTCGGAGCTCACCTTTCCCACACAGAGTTGTAACGCTTTCAGGATTCCCTGCACGGCTTCTTTACAGCCTTCTGTACTGGAGAGCCCTGCAGCCTCCTGTCCCCGCTGCACTGCCGCGGCCATGGTTCTAAGAAGGCTGCTGTCTGGTTTACTTTACAGCTAGGCCCAGAGCCTGGCAGTAACCATGGTAACGCACACAGCCAGCGGCGCAGGCTTGATGACGTCACAGAGCACGGCTTGCCTGGCTGAATTAGAGAGTAAACATTCTGGCACATAATAATTATTAATTACTGTGCATTTATAGCATCGTATATAAACTTTATTTATATTTAATGACATTGACATTGACACAGATTGCATTTTATTACGGAGTTAAAATGCCTTTAATACGGCGAATGAATAGGAAACATGCATTTTATAAAATATATATAGTCGTTTTACAGTATAACAATAGTGCATGGCATACAGTGTTTTACAGCTTTGTAATAGAATATATGCTGCATACCTACTAACATTTCAAATGGAAACACTTTTAGGTTTTCCTGTAAAAAGAAAATATACTTTTTCATGCACACATTGTGCATAAAATTGGGCATGTCCACCTACCTTCTTCCCTCATTACTCACATTCCTCCTCCACTTACAGATCACCTGCTGTAACTTAACACCTGAACCCGCTAATCAGTGTTCGAGTCATAACAAAGGTGTTTTATGTGACATGCAGATCGAAATGACATGCAGCTCGCCATCGTGCTCAATGCCCATTGAATAACGGTATAAAAAAGAGCACACTAACTGCATGCTCAAAAACAATTATATTTTTTACTATAAATTACAACAAAGAACCAGCAACAGTTATAAATCTGGGGAGTTTGTATGTTCTCTCTGTGTTTGCGTGGGTTTCCTGCGGGTGCCCTGGTTTCCTCCCACACACCAAAAACATACTGGTATGTTAATTGGCTGCTAACAAATTGACCCTAGTCTGTGTGTGTGTGTGTGTGTGTGTGTTAGGGAATTTAGACTGTAAGCCCCAATGGGGCAGGGACTGATGTGAGTTCTCTGCATAGCACTGCGGAATGATACCACTTTCATACTGCCGCCCCTGCAATATCCCGGGTTTTTGAAGCCGGGTTTTTGCAGGGTCTCGGAGCGTCCCAGCTCAGAAACACCATTCATACTGCACCTCGGACCCGGGAATTTCCCGGGTTGACCCCATTCATACTGCACAAGTCTGTGCCCTGGCAATTTGTGGGAGTCATCACCAGAGCAGTTTTCATTGGCTGAAAAATGGTGATGTCATTGAACGGTGACTGGTTAATGCTGGAACACAGCATTTATATGTCTCATAATCTGGGGATGTGATGATTCACGCAATCAATATAATAATGTGTATAGTATTTGGGATCTAAGTACCTTTCTTCATCACTCAGCGACTGAACTTATCATTCGGATTCCTGCACAATATTTACAAAAAGGTATGGTAAGAAGGTGTGTACCAAGATATTGTGATTTAAAGGTGCAGGGATAATAACTATTGGTGCTTAGAATTTAATTTTGCTCTATGGTAATAAAACGAGGCAGCAACTTGACATGTACATTGAGCTTTCTTCTTTGTGACCCCTCTGTGGCTGAATAATGAGCATTATACAGCTGCAGGGAGTGGCTAAATGACCTTTAATTGTTGATGACCTTTATATACTACTTATATTCCAAATTGAGTGTACTTGTAGCTCTATTCTGGTTGATATTCTTAATTTTCTCACAATCCAAACCCAATTACTACATTTTACTCTTTCCCCTTTTAATAAAATAAAGAAAACTGAGAGGTCACCTTCAGTTCCAAAAAATGTATGTACACAGCACAGTAGAATCACTGTGAGATATGCTGCACACAGATCTGTACTATAAAACATACCCCTCACCATTGCCCCACAGTTCTTCATGATTCACTGACAGGCAGACAGCCAATCATCTTGTTTTCTGTGCAACCCGGGTTGAAAAACCCGGGTTGCACCATTCATAGTGCAGGCAACCCGGGTCCGACCCGGGAATTACCCCTCGATAAATCCCGGGTTGAAGACCCGGGTTTTTAGACCCGGGATTTTGGACTTGTACCATTCATACTGCACCAAGACCCGGGTCGTTTGAGCTCGCCCCGGGAAATACCCGGGATTTTGATGCAGTATGAATGGGGTATGAGTGGCAATATATAAATAAATGATGATGATGATAAATATCTAATGATAAATAAATCACAGTAGTGCCATATTAACAATTATATGCATACTACTACCGTCACTTTCCACAGCTATATACGTCCCCCACCTCACCAGTCTATACCTCTCCCCCCCCCACCTTCAGAAGTCTGTGTCCCAAATGTCCTTCACGTCATCTTGTGCTCCACATACTGTCTCCTGATCTGCTTGTGCCCATCATATGGGTCAGTCCACATCAACTGACCTAATTTTCAGTTAATTTTTTTTTTATCTTATTTTTTTTAATCAATTTTATTTCACTCAGTATACTTAATGGATCATCAACACTGACTACAAATCTTGCATTTGAATTTTTCCCATTGATCCCATGTAATTTGTGATTATTAAAGGATTGAAAATGTCAAGGATCTGCAAATCATGTTATTTGTGAGTATATATAAACCTAATTATCTCAGGCCAGGACTGAAAATTTTTAATTAAACAAAAACCAAAACATTTTGTTGAGAATTTAACAGGCTTTAATTTGATATAGCACATGAATATGTTTGAGGAAGTTAACATTTCAAGGTCAAGGATTAGAAAATGTGAAAAGTGATTTCTGATAGAAAAAAAAAACATGACTTAATTATTTTTTTTTGTAAAGAAAATTACGTTTATTCCTTGGTGTTTTTAGATTGTCCATACCAAATTTAAATTTGGGACCTCAGTGAGATATTATATTTTTAGGAATATTTGTATATTTCAACATTTGAAAATGTTCATATCAGTGTCTGTAATGTACTTATTGGACTGTGTCTTAGCAGGTGGAAGTGGGCAAAGTTAAAAAGATGGTATTGGATGACAGATGAAATCTGTGTGTAAAGTATGCCTAGCAAAAATAAGTCCTACCAATTTCTGGAAAGTACTTTACAAATTATTCAGAAAGCTCAGGTGTATCACAATATCCTTTGCAATTCCAGGATCCAACAGATCTTTAATAGCAACTGCTGAAAGAGATTCAAACATGGCAAGGCTATTTTCCTCAGCTTTTTTCGTTTCCAGTTTTTAAACTTCTGTATAAATGCACTGAGAGTGTCAGAGAACTGAAAGAATAGTTGTTCCCTTTACTTGCAGCTTTAGATTCAGTTTGTTCAGTTGATCAAAAACATCCATAAGGTATGAGCAGCAAAAAGACCCACAACTTTTCATGGAAGGAAGCTTCAAGTTTATGCTATTCTTACATCGGTAGGAAACTCTGCAACTCTCCTCGCAGGTCAAGCACTCGTGCCACAACACTGGCTTTTGATTGCCAAAGCACCTTGCTGTAGTACAGCAGGTTATACCGCCCTGAATCAATTTCTGTACACAATTGCTTGAACAGTCTGGAATTCACAGCACTATTTTTGACATAGTTCACAATTTTGATAACTTGTTCAAGAACATCCTGAAATTGAGATGGAAGGGTCTTTGAAGCAAGAGATTGCCAATGAATGAGACAGTGAACACCAATGATGTCTGAAGATCAATCTTGAACAAACGCTTGGAACAGTGACAGAACTACTACTGGTGCCGCAGGTGAGGTGCACTGGGGCCCATGGTGATAACGGGGCCCGTTGCATGGCAGATGCAGAAAGTTGGGGGCCCATTTCCGTCCTCCCCGTCTCCCTGCACTGGGGCCCACAGCTTGAAAGTTCCACCTCTGGTTTGTAAGACACTTTTTGCTCCACATAGATTGTGCCAGTTCAAACCCTCATGAACAAAGAACTCTGATACTCTTTCCATCACATCCACAGCTTTGGTATTTTTTTCAAGAGAATGGCAGAGTAAGAATTGTTCCTTGATGGAATTACCCTTCACATACTGAAGGAAGACAAGAAGCTGAGAACAGAATGGAACATCTGTGGATTTATCCAACTGAATTTAGGACAATCCAAATGCAGCATCTTTGATTTCAGCAATCACCTGTTCTTTTATGTCATTAGACAAGTCAGCAATCCTCCTTTGAACCATATTATTTGATAAAGAACTTTTTTTCAGCTTCTTCTCCAAGTAGAATACAAGCTATTTTCAGGGCTTGATCAGAGTCTTTCCAGCTGTGTGAGGTTTCTTCTGTTGCACAATGAGGAAGCTAACGGCATCAGAAACCTCTGTAAAACACTCGTCTTACTGAAACAATACTCCACTTTGATCCAAGTGCTGACACTTCACATTCTCTTCCATTTGCTTGAAGTCCACATCCTTATGTTGGTGTTGTGGATGCATCTTCTCTAAATAGAGCTTCAACTTCCATGAGTGCAAACTGTGATTTCCGAAAACGTTCTGGCACAGGATACATTGTAACTTTAATTCTCCACGATCATGGTAGGATGTGAATCCAAACTTTATGTCTTGCTCATCACATCCTTATTTTGACATTATCGAAGAGTTTCTGGAGTAAACATCTTCAATACCTAGGAAACTGCAAATAAAAACTAATGTAAAAAAAATATGCAGGGAATAGTAAAATTGGGCATATGATGATAGCTACCATATCAGATTTCAGATCCAGGAATAGCTTGAGTAGCACGACCCCTACATTTCCTATAAACATGCAATTGATTGATTCTACTTGATGAATGACCCTGTTTATGCATCTTTTCACCATATTATACCATATATGTGTTTATTATAGCATAAATATATGTATATATGCACACACACATACATATATATATATATATATATATATATATATATCGAGCTTGGCACGCCCTTACTGTACATACGCCCATTCCCCTCACCGTTCCGCCCATGCAATCCTAGGCTCTGGTAAGCTGAATTGGTTGTTGCAGCATTCACTGGTGTGTGGTCTGGTTCTAAGTATCCGCAGAGCGATTTTACATGAAATAAGGCAATGTATCAGCATTTATGTTCCTTAATTAATCAGGCCCAATTTGTGTAAATAGAATTCTCACATATTGCTGCTTTCTTGTTGCAATCCAGAATCTGAGAAATGAACAGTATTTTGGATTGCATAGTTGCCTTGAATCATTTTTATGTAAAGAGATCAGGAAGGATTAGCAATACTTAATACAATTAGATACTGCAGTTTCCCTCGTGGCAAATGTAAATATCCTTCTTCCCTTGCTGTCTCTGTTTCCTCTTTACACATATACATAAATATGCATAAACTTACAGGATCGCCTTCTCTATTAGACTAATGAGATTTTATAAACTCTATCTCTCTCTCTCTTTATATATATATATATATATATATATATATATATATATGTAACTATTGTATTATCTTCTTTCCCACCCTACAGGATCCCTCAAATGGATTGTCTATATTCTGATGGCTATTATATATGTATAGCTCATTTTGAGATTCAAAATGTATAAAATGGGATTTAGAGTATGTATTTCAGACTGAGCTATCTGAAATAAAATGTTACCTCTTGTAATACATATTACATTTAACTTGCTCTACAGAGGTAAAAACCCTTAAGGTAGAGTGTAGCGCCATGCCACTTACTGACCGCTTGAATACAGTGGCTGTGGAACAAGAGATCAGATAAATTGCTGAATTTCTAAGCAATAAGTGTTACTATCATTGAGTGAGGTCACCAAATATTTATCATTTAAAAAAAAATGGCAAAACCTTTTAAAAATCCTGTACATTGTGTCCCATTGTTCATTATGGGGGGAATTCAGTCCCCCCCCCCCCCCCCCCGAATTAGCGCAATGTTAAACTTATTACCGTTATTATGGTAAATTTAACCTGCTTCCTGCTCGTAGAGAAAAGCCGGTGTGGAATCTACCGCAATAACAGTATTTAAGCACACTATTACCGTGATAGTGCATAGGCCGCGTTACTTTTTACAGTAACGCGGCCAATTGAATTCCCCCCTATATGTGCTAATGAATCACATTTTATAATCCTTAGCATGCATGGATGGTTAGGGATTTAATAGTTAATTTGTAATTCATATATTGAGCTTTTATGAATTGACCATTTGCCATATCTGTGTTGTTTAAACCTACACCCCACATCTTCTTTTTATTTCTTCAATTAATCATCATCTTCATCATCATCACCATTTATTTATATAGCGCCACTAATTCCGCAGCGCTGGACAGAGAACTCACTCACATCAGTCCCTGCCCCATTGGGGCTTACAGTCTAAATTCCCTAACACACACATACAGACAGACAATCACAGACACACACAGATTAGGGTCAATTTGTTAGCAGCCAATTAACCTACCAGTATGTTTTTGGAGTGTGGTAGGAAACCGGAGCACCCGGAGGAAACCCACGCAAACAAGGGGAGAACATACAAACTCCTCACAGATAAGGACATGGTCGGGAATTGAACTCATGACCCCAGTACTGTAAGGCAGAAGTGCTAACCACTTCACCACTTTGCTGCCCACAATCATCAGTTGAACAAACATGTTTAATATAAACATATTTAATATACAATTGTCCTTTTGAAATTACCTTGGAAGTAGGATGTGGGCTACTTTTATAAAGCAATGAATTGTAGTATATACTGTTTTGATGAACACTATCTTGTGGAAACCACAACCACCCAGATATATACAAAATCAAGGTCTGGGTTTATAAGAAGATTCGATTTTTAAATTATCTAACAATCCTGGGATGCTCCAAAAGAAACTTCCATCAATTTCTTCATTTATCATTCTAGACCAATGTTTCACAAAACCAGTCCTGGGGACACCTAACAGTGCAGGTTTTCCAGGTGACAAGGGAGATAATTATACCACCTGTGGATCTGTTTCAATGTGTCAGTCAGTAATGAATACACTTGTGCTAAAGCAAGGAGATATGGAAAACTTGTACTGCTAGGAGTCCTGAGGACCAGGTTTAAGAAACACTGTTCTAGAGCAGTGTTTCTTAACTCCAGTCCAAACGCACCACCAACAGGCCATGTTTTGAGGATTTCCGTCTGTGGAAACTAAGTCACCTGTGCATGCTTAACGAAATCCTGAAAACATGCGCTGTTGGCGGTGCTTGAGGACTGGAATTAAGAAACACTGTTCTAGAGAGTTGGCTAATCACATGCTCCACTCTGGAAATGTTGTCTCTCTTTTTATTTCTCTTCAAAAGGAGTTAAGATTAGATAAGATAAGCGTTACTGATTTATGTTATTATTATCTACTAACGCTTGGAACTCTGTGACTATAATACATAGAATCATTATCTCCTGGGAAATCTAATGTAAACCATGTGTCACCATCATCACCAGTTATTTATATAGCACCACTAATTACGCAGCGCTGTACAGAGAACTCATTCACACACACAGAGAGACTAAGGTCAATTTTGATATCGGCCAATTAACCTACTAGTATGTTTTTGGAATGTGGGAGGAAACTGGAGCACCCGGAGGAAACCCATGCAGACACGGGGAGAACATACAAACTCCACACAGATAAGGCCATGGTTGGGAATTGAACTCATTACTCCAGTGCTGTGAGGCAGAAGTGCTAACCACTAAAGCTGGGTACACACTACAGAAATTTCAACCAACTTTTTATGCCAAGCGATTTTACATGCGATCGATGGTCCGATCGCTCGGTCCATGGACTGCCTACACACTAGCCTTGTTTAGGACGATAAAGGGAAGAGCGGACGTCCCTTTAGCAACTTTTTACAGCCATGTTGTCGTGAGCAATGACTGTAATTTCATACTCACTGATGTGGATTGGTCGGAAGTTTATACACACTACACAACGGAAACGAGATTGGAACGAAAATATTAAACGGTACGACCAACCAAATGAGGAGACAATCGTCCATTTGGGCAGACTTTCGACCATCGTGTCTCTACACACACTGACCCGACTTTTGAACGAGTGTCGTATGTCGGCTGATTGAGCCGATTATTGGACGAAAACCGTGTAGTGTGCACCTAGCTAAAGCCACTGTATTTCTCAGGAATAATAATTTTATAAATGTTATTAGTAGGCTGGGATTGTACCCTGTGTATCTGGGTTAGTATGTGATTGCTTGTGTATATACTCACTTATTATATATATTATATCATGTATATATACTATACTGTTTTATTGCTTTATTTGTTTTTAATCTTACTGATGTGTGATTACTTTTCATGCTGATATCAATTGTATTTACTTTTGTATATGACTGTAGGTATGAGTTTTTTTCAGGAATAGTCATTTTATACATTTTATTAGGTATTTACAGCAGCCACATTGTTTGGGATTATATACTTTTGTTATTTAAATTATAACCTAATAAACCCTGAAAGTTGTGGGCCCCAACATGTATTTGTATAATGAGTATCTATGGAAACAGGCTTTTTTTTAGGTTACTAATATGTTACTATATATGTTTTAAAAAAAAATCATTTGAATTAAATATATATATTTTACATTTTCCCAATATCAGATATACAATTGTAGAATGCTATTTAATGTGCTGTTTTTTTGTTTTTTTTGCTGCATAATGTATTTATGGTTGTTTAATTGGTTTTGGGAGGTTCTATGTGTTATTTTTTTGTCACATATGTGCTAGTTGCAAAATAATCTGCATCCGTTCTCCGGGACAAATGCTGTCAATCTAAAATAAGCTGCTCCTTTCCCAGGTATCGCCTGCCTATTTTTTATTCTCTCTGAATAGGAAATGGCTTAAAGGGCACCTGGTTTCTACAGGTCCCAGGGGCAGCTGTCTGGCCAGTGAATGCCCGATTATTTCTTAACATGCTTTTGGCAGAATCTGTTTTCTTCATTTGCCTTTTCAGCAACATTTTCATTGACAGACTCTGGATATCCAGTTATAGAAATGTTGTCCATCCAAATTGTGAACGGGAACAATTGAGTATTTTCTGTGGCACATGACTGTGGGAAAGTCTTCTTTAGCTATTCAGGCAATTTTTGTAGCATTGCTCTGAAGAGCAGACATTGAGGAGAGCAAAAAGTACAATTAAGGAACAGCTAGTTTGCCATTGAGAGTGTTATTGTAGTCAGCTTTCCTTATGTCATTTTTTTTTTAAGCTGGAGAGTTAAAAAAAGAAACATCACAGCTTTAAGGGTCTAAAAAAAACCAAAAAAACGAATAAAAATGCTGAAATACAATTTTTTTTTCATGGGTGCTTTGTAATTTCAGCTGAAAAATAAGTAAATATATAATCGATAACACTCTGAGCCCTGCATATTTTATGGCTTAATTCCCACAAAAGGGATTTGACCTAAAAGTTGTTGAGCACGAATGGGATAATTATATCTGCATGTTGTGTGACATGTTTGTATCAGCCTCTTATAATAAGAGGCTTGACTATGAGGAGCTCTTTTTTTCCTGAGATGCATCTAGCGAACAAATTTTAATCTTCTAATCAGTTGCATAGGGAATAAAGCTCTGCCAAAAATATATTTCTTTTAGAGGAAAAAAAATGTTCCAAATGCACTGTCTTTATCATGCCAGATTAGTCTAAAATTGTTTTATCTGGAGTAGAGAAGATGGTTCATTGTTACTCTGCTCTTAATCAGTATTTTCAAATTCTATGAACTGAGTTTCTTTAAATTAATTTGTTATGTAAGAGGCATTAAAAAGCCAATTATACCTCATAGAGAAAAAATTCAAGGCCTTTCTGGATATGTAGGATGTCGAATGTATTTTTTATCAACTGTAAATGTGTGTTTTTTTCCTATGCTATATAAAAGACATGAGTAAAACATATACTAGATATATTTATTTATTATAGAACATATTTCGGACCTAGGGGTATATTTTAATAAAATACGGGTTTGAAAAAGTGTTGTCTCTAGCAACCAATCAGATTCTAGCTGTCATTTTGTAGAATGTACAAAATTAATGATAACTAGAATCTGATTGGTTGCTATAGGCAATATCTCCACTTTTTCAAACCCACAGTTTAGTAATTCTAACCCCTAGACTTTCCTCTTTTATGTTTCTCCATTAATTTTAACCTGAGAGAGCAACATTGGGATAGAGAGAATCACACCTCTGTTCCTTTGTTTTCATCATCATTAATTTATTTATAGAGCGCTGCTAATTTCTCAGCGCTGTACAGAGAACTCACTCACATCAGTCCCTGCCTCAATAGAGCTTACAGTCTAAATTCCCAAAATACACACACAGACTAGGGTCAATTTGAAAGCAGCCAATTAACCTGCTAGAATATTTTTGGATTAAGGAAGGAAACCGGAGCACCCGAAGAAAAAGGAAACCCACGCAAACACAGGAAGAAGATACCAACTCCACACTCTTACGGTACTGCATACCTCCCAACTGTCCAGATTTAGTTGGAACATCCCAATTCGTAGGCTGTAAAAGGGGTGTGGCTTAACCAAAATTTGTGGAATTTAACTCAAAATTGTGCATTTGTGCGCAGACATTGGGTGGAATTGGAATGGGGCTTATTTTGTCCCAATTTTGTGATTGTAAATGTTGGGAGGTATGATACCGAGCTGCTGGCTTTCTCATCCTCCTCTGCTATCACCAGCTTTGTAATTTACTTCCTGCTCAGCAAAGAAGGGAACTTCAGATTATGAAGATGATGATCATCATTCATCATCATCATTGCCAGAATTTCATTGTGGAAAACTTAAACATAGTGGTGGCCAATCTCTATTATAGTGAACAGAGAAAGGATGAAGATGTAATATATCCTCACTAAGCACTTCATTCCATTGCAAATTGGGTGGACTAATATGGACTTACTCTCATGTAAAAAAGTCTTATTTTCCTATAGATTGTAACAATATAGAATTTGCTGGCACTATATAAATATATTTTAAGAATAATATAATAATAATAATCAGGTGAGTGCCCACAATGTAATTTTTTCAGAAGAAAAATTATAGATGTCATCTGAATTATTTAGCTTGCAACAAAATTAGAAACAACTTAAATATATGATTCTTTATTCTTTTCCACCAGAAAGCTGCAGAAAAATCAATATTTGAAATATAAATGTGGAGTATGTATGCTTGTGGATTAAAGGATCCTTTTTGCATTTACAGGTGTATCATAATTATCCAGTAATGTGCATTTATTAACATATTTCTGAACTAACATGAACAGAAGTTATTATTCAGAGATTTGCAAACTAGTCACCAAATTATTCTGGAACAAAAATGGTACAAAATGTGCTTCAGAGAGGGGACCACGTGCAAAAGCCGCTTCCAGCAGTAGGCTATGGCATGCTAGGCTGGTGACTCTATAAGAAGAAACCCAGCAGCGTGGGGTTCCCTTGTCATCATGTTACACAGCCGTAGAATTCTACCCTCCTGCCTTTTTCATATGCCCAGCGCCTTCCTGCAATGCTTTTGGTGCTCCTCTGATAATCCTCTGATAACCTGATTTCCCAATAACAGCAAATCTCACAGTCGACTGGAGAGTAGAAAAATGAAACTCAGACACGTAGTTAAGTTTCAGAGTCAGCTCTGGCTTTCCAGCCCTCCTCGTTTATATATACACAGAATTAGGCTGTTGTCCAATAAATGCAAAGCATAGCTTAGCAGATGCTAAAGTCCATATGTGGCAATATAAAGGTGAGCTTTCCTTATCTAGCTTAGCAGATGATTGATCTATACATTGTCTCCTTGCAGTCTTCAGATTGTATGGTAATGAAGGTGGGTGTCCTTATTTTGCTTAGAAGATGACTGATCAAGACGTTGGCTTCAGATTTCAGCAAGCAGAAATATATCTGGTCTTTATTATTTAAAGTTATAACAGCATTTTATAATTCACTTATCAATAAAGAAAATTTAATTTTCACCCTCACACTTTCAGGTGTTTATAGTCTTCTACCGGCCCTACACACAGCCCTAGTCTGTTTAGCATGACGAATTACATTTCTAAGAAGAAGAAAAGGGATTCTTTCTCTTATCAAGGGGGCACTCCACAATTCCCTTGAATGCATTACTGATACCATAATACAATCATAATTCTTTATTTATAATCTCTTTATATATATATATATATATATATATATATATATATATATATATATTAGATAAGAAATAGGAATTTAAAATGTTGTGATCACACAACAAATAGGAACTCTGAGTTATATAGTATTATTCCTTTAGTTTAATGTTCTTTGAAGGATCAAACAATGTGATAAGAATATCTATTAAACAGTGTAGGATTCCTATGTCGGTATCCTTAATTGCTCTATATATTTCCAGTGCTGTCATTAATATCGGTTTATATCACCACTTGTTATAACATACTGTGATTTTATTAATCCCTTGTAATTTATTACAGCAACTCTATTATACTGTCAGTAGTGAACTGCTTATTATTTCTTATTGTTACTTAAGCAATTAAATGTATTTTCACATATCCCTTTCTGTATTTGCTATGACCAGCTTATTGTACTGTTTATTGTGAGCATATAAGCTTCTACCATCAACGGCCTGTTAGTTGTTAACCATCATTTTCTTTATCCTAAGCTCTTTCAGCTAGCAGTGTGATAATCTACACATTTATATAATATTGCTTCATGCATATCTTTCTATTAGTAACCCCATTCACTAAATGCTCTTAATCTTGATTGGCTTATTTTTTTTATAGTAACATTACAATTGGTGGAAAGATTGATCTTTCCAATCAGCTGTCTTCTTTATAAAGATGATGTGAATAGATATATTGCACGTCACAACCTATTTCAGGCGTTATGTGATATATAACAGTAGAAAGGAGATTGTTTTAACCAAACTCATTAAGGCATCCTAACAGCCGGTGCCTTCCTCGATCTGTGTGTGACTTTGTGGGCAACTTCTAGAGCCATTTTCTCAGCTCTTATCTTGTGCCCCAACTACAGCAATGATAATGATCCTTCAGCGGCTGACCGCAAATCTACTTTATTTCATAATTGTCTGTGTAACTCACTTATTAACTACAAAGTGTCCCCATTAGCTCCAACATACAGTACGCTGCAAGCCGGCTGAAGCGAGTTTTGGTTATATGGACCATTTGGGAGCGTCGTGTGCCTCTGCTTTTTCAAAGTGTCAACCCGATCCTCATTTCAGTGGGATTTTTAAATGCAGATGGACCCTTCAAATCTCAACAAAATGACAGTATATTGCATACATTTGTCCCTTGTTTTTCTATTGTAATCCTTCTAGTATTATAATAATCAAATTCTTTTATTTTTTAATTATCTTTGGTATAGTTATAATTAGACTGCTATTTATGAGTTATTATTATATAAATAGATATAGTTAAAATAATACATCATAAAATCACTTTTTAAGTGAATCAATACAGTGTTATGTGAATACATTTGCTATTAAATTTGTATATATGTGCTGTATCATGAGTGATTCAGGCTACAGATATGGTGCCTGAGTTGTTAAGGAAAGAAAGGCAAAAAAAGGATTAAATGTTCTCTAGGACAAACCATGTTACACTGCAGGAGGTGCAAATTAGTTTATTATTTTGCACATATGTTAAATACTGGCTGTTTTTTCATGTAGCACACAAATACGTGATAGCTTTATTTTTACACTGAAATTTAAAATTCATCTAGGATATGCCCTATTCCAACTATACAATTAACTTCCCCTCCAATGAAACATTGTTTTGCCCAGGTGCAAAGTTACTCCTTTTTAATGCTTTGCTCTTCTTCATAACTCATGCCCATGGTGATTAATTGATGAAAGTGCATGTATTTACATCTGAATAAATATATAAGTGAAACATCTCAGTGAAAATCGTTAGTGCTTAAAAAGTGATATTAAACAAAAATAATACAACTTACTATATTGTTTAATACCTCAATTAATATTGTTTTGTATAGTGTTTGTTCATATCTAAAATAAGTGTTTTTTTCATGGTGATTAGTGAATAATTAGTAAATGTTTGTGAATATTTAATTGTTTGATATTCTGATAATATATGCACTTTTTTATTATTTTATTATTATTTTTATTATTTAATTTATTTTTATAACAAAACCTAATCCGAATTTTAAAAATATTGTGAAGATGCTGGGTTTATCTGTCAATATTTCCTAGATTAGTTTGTGGCTGTATGTTTTTGGAAAAGATCCTTTACAATTTTTCCCTTGCGATTCCCCTTTTTTTGAAGATCTAAGAAGTTGACTTGATCTTTATCAATCTCACTTGTTAATCTTAAATTAATGTTGTTTGTATTTAATTTTCCAATAAATTCTTCTAATAGATGCTTTTCCCCTCCCCATAGAATTAGAATGTCATCAATATACCTTAACCATAGTATCACTTGGTTGGTATAGATGTCATTCTCATTATTAAAGACATACTCTCTCTCCCACCACCCTTAATACATAATTGGGTGGCACAAGCTTCTCTTGGAAGAAAGAATGTGGGCCCCTACCCCTAGAAAAAACAACCCAGTGTTGGAAGTACTGAGGACCTTCCCAAAACTCCTGTCAGTGAGTGTAGGGGTAATAAATGGTTAAAAGGTAGAAAAATCAACATTTTGCCCTGTGACCCTATCCCAGAAAGTCCTGGCAACCATAAATTGCTGGGATATGCTGACACTTGTAGAACTAAATTTGCCAGTATACCCACAGCTGACAGAGCATACAAGCACCAGCATTCCCCAGCAATAATGGCCCACTGGGACCTGTAGTGAACCAGGAGAAAAATTACTGCTAAAAAAAGCTATGAAAAAATATTTTTTTAAATAAACACTCCCCCAAACACCCTGTTTTACCCATATGTTACACACCGAAAATCCACAAGAAATCCTCTTCAGTCTTCCAGCTTGTAATCCAATGGCCATGAAATAAAATTCACTCTGTCCCCCAACAGCACACAGAGGGGATTTGAGACTTCTATCAACTCTATGTGAAACAAAACAAAAAGACAGTTGTCAGCGCTTATCCTTTACACTGCATATCTGTGTGTATCTAGCAAAATGAAAACATGAGGTATTAGTTTTTCTTTTTTCTCTGGTTTTGTTTAAAAATATTGCCTTATTGTCATAGCAGCTGTTCATCAAGCCTATTTAGGGCACATTTGGGTGTGGCTCACAAGCCAGCCTTTGCTAGATGTAAACCCCTATACCTAGGAGGTGAGTGCATCTGATTTTAACTGCATTGTAATGGTGTTTAAAGCATATAGGTCAGTGTAGGACCTGCATATAATGAGGTGTCCTTGATGCTGGGATGCAGGCTTAAATGTTTTGAGAAAAATATGAACTAATACCTCATGTTTTCATTTTGCTAGACACACACAGATATGCAGTGTAAAGAATAAGCGCTGACAACTGTCTTTTTGTTTTGTATACATATATGGGCAGTTATATTGCTACGCAGCTGGTACAATATACAGTGTGGGATATTCCGAGCGTGGGCTTATTGCCAAGCAGCTGGTACCATATATAATATGGGACATACCGAGCACGGCCTTGTTTTTTCTCTATGTGAAACAAAGTTCATATATCCAACTTGTTTCCTTCAATCTTATAAATGTCCTCCAATTTCTCTAACTAATATTGCATCTTTATATACTCTCTATTGAAGATGGAGTTGAAATCTATACTATTTGAGATTGTGGAGAAGAAAGTATTTTAAGCCTTTCCCCAAACTGAATGATTGCAAAATCAAAGTGGATCCACATATAGGTGTACTTTACTTTCAACTAACAGATATTAATCCTGCCATGTAACACTATCTAAATTAGTCATGGGATATAAGTGTGGCTCTGGAATAGTACTCCTAGAAATGAAAATGTACTTTAAAACTTAAAACATTTGTTGTGCTAATTTAAGGTGATTTCTGTTATGTACATCTCTCTGACTAGGAGCTGCAGTGATAATCTCTGTAAAACTGGTCTTGTCCTGTGCGGTTTATGCTAAGAGCAAGAAGGTTGAACAAATTTGCTCTAACATAGAGTGGCAAACAAATTATTTATAGCTTAAGTCAGTGCTTTGGGATGTGACTTGGTATTTTAAAGAAATGACAGTGTGATACTTTTAAATTATTTCCTTTCTAAACAGACCTGTTCTGATATATAAGTCTGGTAACATTTTTTCAGCTACAAATATGTCACACGCCATTCCGTCTCCCCAAAACACAAGATAAGCCTCATTGACTTTCATGGTCTATAAGAGATGTTGTGGCTGATTATTGCTTAGCAAATATGACCCCTGGTGCTTTTGGCTTCTCTTGTAGTTACATAGAATGCTCATACCTTAGTGCCCTTTACTTCTTACCTTTCAATTAAATCATTGCAGGAAAAATGTCAGCATTATAATTTTCATTTTACAGGCAGGATGAGTTTAACACCCCACATGTCGAACCTTGGAGAGCTTGGATAGAAGCAGATTTCTTTCACATAAAACAAAATGTAATTTGGAAATATTTGGCTTGAAAGCTAAATTGCATGCTGGTGCGCTCCCAAGGTTAGATTTGATTGAATGGGTGATAAGGAATAAAAGGAAACCGTTTTCTGCTCAGCTCTGTAAAAGCCCTGAGTGGAATTTGTAAAACAAATGTTTATGAACACCAGAATAGCGATTCGACAATAGTAATTATGTCACAGTGACAAAATAAAGTTCATCTAATCACTGCATTCAGGTCCTGTTATAATAAGATGAATAATTCTTTATTTATAAGGCGCTTTGCAATCATTAAGAGGTTATACATTATAATTACCCAATTACAATTAGCACTGCATTTATCTGCCTCAGCAGGGTGAATGGCTGACTCAGTTGGATAACAACATAACCAGTGATGACTGGGTGATTTTAGGTGCTCCTTGCATAACATTTGGGGTGTTTCGTTAAAGGAGAAGTCCATCCATCTTTTATTCTTAGCACCTTAACCCGAACATAATTAACCAATAGGTTCCCTTGGACAGGACTCCCAAAATTTGGGAAATACACACGACTGAAGATTATTATTATTATTATTATTATTATTAATTTTTATTTATAGGGCACCACTAGGTATCCGTAGCGCCATACAGGGACAGACAGAAACACGATACAGGGTGAGACAGCACGGTACAGTTAACAAAAAGCACAGTAACTCAGAAGCTCAATGTACAGCTAGATGAGAGGTGAGAGCCCCCAGCGGGGTAGAGAGGGGGGTAGAAGGGCAGGAGGACCTCACGGAAGAGACATGGAGCTGGAGAGCAGAGTTAAGGTGGTGGAGAACAGAAGGAGAGAAGGCCCTGCTCGAAGGAGCGTACAATCTAAGAGGAGGGTAGGACGGACAGAGACGCGATGGTGGGAGGAGGGAATGGTGGAGAATGGAGGCAGAAATGGAGAGGGGGGGAGAGGAGAATGAAAAGGAGGGAGGTAAGAGGGGGACAGAAGTGGGAGGGGGTAGGGGAGACTGGGAGGAGGTCAAAAGGTCAACTAGTTCAATTAGGTGGGGGACTGGAGGGTTTTAAGGAAGAGGTGGGTTTTTAAGGCCCATTTGAAGCTGGACAAATTGGGGGAAGTTCTGATGGAGCGGGGGAGCTGGTTCCAGTGGAGGGGGGCAGCGCGGGAGAAGTCTTGGATGTGAGCATGGGAGGAGGTTATCAGGGGGGAAGAGAGGCGGCGGTCGTTAGCCGAACGCAGAGGGCGGGATGGAGCGTGAATGGAGATTAGGTTGGAGATGTAGGGAGCAGTGGAGTTGGAGAGGGCCTTGAAAGTAAGAGTGAGGAGCTTGAACACGATTCTGTAGGGGATGGGGAGCCAGTGGAGGGATTGGTAGAGGGGGGAGACAGAAGAGGAGCGGCGAGAAAGGAAAATGAGCCGAGCGACAGCATTGAGTACGGAGCGAAGGGGAGCGAGATGAGAGCGGGGGAGGCCAGTGAGGAGGAGGTTACAGTAGTCCAAGCGGGAGATAATAAGAGAGTGGACAAGAGCTTTAGTGGCATCTTGGGAGAGGAAGGGCCGAATGCGTGCGATGTTGCGCAGCTGGAAGTGGCAAGTCTTAGCAAGAGAGAGGATATGAGGGGCAAAGGAGAGAGAGGAGTCCAGGGTGACGCCCAGGCAGCGAAGTTGAGAGACAGGGGAAATAGAGGAGTTGAGAGCGGTGATAGAAAGGTCGGAAGGGGAGGGGGAGTGAGTGGGGGGAAAGACAATAAGTTCGGTTTTAGTGAGATTAAGTTTGAGGAATCTAGAGGACATCCAGGAGGAGATGGCGGAGAGGCAGGCGGACACCCTGGAGAGGAGGGAGGGAGAGAGATCGGGAGAGGAAAGGTAGAGTTGAAGATGTCTCATCTCTCTTCAGTTTAAGTCAGGCAACCCTTTACAGGGTTGTTGGTTGGAAGTTAAGTGGATGAGCTGTTGCATAGGAAGCTAGAAAACGTAGGTGTAATTCCATTAAAAGGAAAAATATTTGGATTTATTTTAGTTGTCATAGAATGAAGAAACAAGCACTAATTCTAATACGCCTGACTCATCCCGATATGCAAACCCAATAGATTATAAAACATTCCACTTGCTTTCACCAGTGGGCATTACCATGGTGCATGGAGGAGTGCCATGACTCCAAAACTAACACTCCGATAATATAATTTAAAAAATAATACTCCAAAAGAAGTAGAGAAGGGCAGCAGTGTATTCAATCAATAGACATTTTCTAATCCTGACAATTTTTCTTCTGCACCATCCTAGAATGTTTTTTATTCAAGGCCTACCTGTTTCTACAAAAGAGAAACCTTTATTGTGAGATGTTTTGTGACTCTGACCTAGTGCTCAATCTGATTGGACGCCTGACAGCCACCAAGAATGTGGTTTGAATAAACTGGAAAGTATCTAAAGGATGAATCTGAAATAGGAATTTCACTTCAAATGTAATTATTGTGAAGTGTTATATACATTGTTGCCAAACGCAGGAATTCAAATACGGTTGCTATTATAGGTTGGATGCATACGGTTTGACACAAGGAACAGTGACAAATGTTATATTTATAAATTATTATACCTGACTTCTACTTTATTAGAAAACACATTCATGCTTAACATGACGGAATTTTAATAGTTACAATGGGAATAATATCTCTCTATATAGTGGACCAAGCTTTCACTTCCAATGACAGTAGACAGAAAAAGACTAGCAGGACAAATTATACGTATATGTATTAATCCGAATTTAAAGTGTGCGGTGATAAACATGCAGTTTTAAGCGATTTTCCAGCTGGGGTAAAAAAAACCACAATGAACACTATTGTTTTTCACTAGCATACAAAGCTCCTGTGTGGTAGCACTCCCAATGCTGGCAACACATATTGCAAAATGAAACAATAATGAACAAATAAATCATAGGATGCCAATGGCATGTAATCCAGTAATCAACCAACAGTAAACAGATCGGAGGTGTGAAAATTGGTGAGAAAAATTTGAAACCTGCCACTGATTAGTTGAAACTAAAATAGTTCTCCCAACAACATTCTGGGGAAAGTTTACACAGGAGGAGGTTAAATTGACCTTTTTACTAGTATATGAGTACAGTCGTGGCCAAAGGTTTTGAGAATGACATAAATATTATTTTTCACAAAGTCTGCTGCCTCTGTTTTTATGATGCCAATTTGTATATACTCCAGAATCTCTTGAAGAGTGATCAGATGAATTGCAATTAATTTCAAGTCCCTCTTTGGAATGACAATGAACTTTATCCCAAAAACAACATTTCCACTGCATTTCAGCCATGTCACAAACGGACCAGCTGACATCAGGTCGGTGATTCTCTCATTAACACAGGTGAGAGTGTTGACAAGGACAAAGCTGGAAATCACTCTGTCATGCTGATTGAGTTAGAATAACAGACTGGAAGCTTTGAAAGGAGGGTGGTGCTTGAAATCATTGTTCTTCCTTTGTTAACCATGGTTATCTGCAAGGAAACACGTGCAGTCACCACTGCTTTGCACAAAAAAAACTTCACAGGCAGGGCTATTGCTGCTAGTAAGATTGCACCTAAATCAACCATTTTTCAAATGATCAAGAACTTCAAGAAAAGAGGTTCAATAGTTGTGAAGAAGGCTTCAGGGCATCCAAGAACGTCCAGCAAGCGCCAGAACCATCTACTAAAGTTGATTCAGCTGCGGAATCGGAGCACCACCAGTGCAGAGCTTGCTCAGGAATGGCAGCAGGCAGATGTGAGTGCTTCTGCACGCACAGTGAGGCGAAGACTTTTGGAGGATGGCCTGATGTCAAGAAGGCCAGCAAAAAAGCCACTTCTCTCCAGGAAAACATCATAGACAGACTGATATTCTACAAAAGGTACAGGGATTGGACTACTGAGGACTGGGGTAAAGTCATTTTTCTGATGAATCCCCTTTCAGATTGTTTGGGGCATTTGGAAAAAAAACTTGTCCAGAGAAGGAAAATTGAGCGCTACCATCAGTCCTGTGTCATGTCAACAGTAAAGCATCCTGAGACCATTCATGTGTGGGGTTGCTTCTCAGCCAAGGGATTGGCTCACTCACAATTTTGCCTAAGAGCACAGCCATGAATAAAGAATGGTAACAAAACATCCTCCAAGAGCAACTTCTCCCAACCATCCAACAGTTTGTTGACGAACAATGTCTTTTCCAGCACCATAAGGCAAAAGTGAGAACTAAGTGGCTCGGGGATGAAAACATAAAAATTTTGGGTCCATGGCCAGGAAACTCCCCAGACCTTAATCCCATTGAATACTTCTGGTCAATCCTAAAGAGGCGTATAGACAAACAAAATCTCACAAATTTTGACAAACTCCAAGCATTGATTAGGTAAGAATGGACGACCGTCAGTATGCGTTCCAGAAGTTGATTGACAGCATTTCAGGGAAATTTGCAAAGGTCTTCAAAAAGAAGGGTCAACGGTGCAAAAATTTACTGTTTGCATAAACTTAATGTAACTGTCAATACAAGCCTTTGACACTTATGAAATGCTTGTAATTTTACTTCAGTTTACCATAGTAAACATCTGACAAAAAGGTCTAAAAACACTGAAGCAGCAAACTTTGTGAATACCAATACTTGTGTCATTCTCAAAACTTTTGGCCATGACTGTACTCCTGTCCCTCTGTGGTATAAGGTTGGGCCTGGTGCTATGTATTGGGTTTGTATTATGGATCACATGCCACCATTGCACCATAGGGAAACACAGAGATAGATAAATGTAACATTAGCCCTCCATTAACCTAACAGTGACAGCAGGAACAGACTCCTAATTGAATTTGCATAAAGAGTGATATTCACAATATCCATTGTTTCAGGGGCCCACATGCAACAATGTTGGCCAACCAAGATTTTCCAACCAGACTGCTTGAATACTATCTGCCCAATGTGATTAAAATTTAACATGTGATTCCACCTCTGTGTCCTAAACAGCCTAGGCCAATCTTCTTGTATTAATAAATTGATTTCCCCAGATCGATAGGTTGCTCATTTATATGCTGATTGCATACCGAGCAGTAATATGTCCCTTCCTTAACAGCTGTTCCAAATCAGCACTTCTCACGTGTATAGAGAGCTGTGACAAGGAACAGGGAAGCCACAGTGGCAACTGGCTGGCGTGATTATCATACTAATCGCCCAAGCCACGGAATCTCTTGTCAGGGAGAGAGAGGAGTTGCTGCCGGCTATTTAAAGCCTGTATTTAATAAAAGAGGTGACATGGCATCACTAAGCCAATTGTCTGGCAATATTACAGTTGCAGTGAACCATTCTAGGTACATGTATTTTGTTGATGTGTTGTTAATGTTCGTGTTTGTTTATAGTTTATTCAAGATGCACACGTTGTATACATGCTAAAAGTAATAGATTGAGTTGGGTTGTGAGACTAAGCCGAGAGGTTGTTTTCAGTAGGCTTATATCATCCATAAACCTTTTAGTCATGGAAGAGTTGGCAGCTTCTGTCACAGTAATGAATGGAAGACTCCTGGCTGCAGGTTAAATGGCAATCAGAGTGCTTAATCAGGCATAGCTGAGCTAATGGTAAAGTAAACAGTATGTTACTAATACAAATCATCTTTATACTATATTATGCTGTTTATTATCTGAAGCTTATCTCAACAATTTAATAATGGAATGAATACTCCACACTTTATATCTTAGACATTAATTCAAATACAGAGCTCTCTCTTCATACTGTCGGCTTGGAAGGCAAGACAACACCGGCTTTACAGAGAAGGTGAGGACATGAAGAGTGTGATATATTATGGAATGAATACATTTTAATATACTTTTGTTAAGAAAAATGTTTGTCCATAAGGGAGAGTTATAGCTTAAAATAGGCATTATAAAAAGGCAACATTGTCTTGATATTAACTAAAAATCCGTGTGTTCCCTCTTTTTAATTAAAGTAAAGCTTGAAATAATTATATTGATTAAATTGTGATTTGATTATTTTTATTCGTGGTAATTCTTTTTATTGGTATCCATAATTGCCCAATAGCAGCCCCACCCAGCCCTGATAACCTGCAGAAAATATTTCCAGTAATAGTGGTTTGTGTCCACTTATTGTACCATCTCTAAGTATGGATGCAAGTAGAATTTAACTGAGGGCAACACAAATGAAGCAGAATAAAGTGCAATGTACCGCTTGCACCCACACAAGAAGAAAGCTGGAAAGGATTGTTTCTTGGTTCACAGTAAACCAATTTAAATATGGATTATTCATTATCAAAATTTTATCCTAATGTTTGGCTTTACAGTTTCTTGTTTAACTTTCTGAGAACGTACATTACACCTCATCATTTCCTTTTTACTTTGTCATTATTAAATCTCCAGTTCTTTAGTACCTGTTTTCCCTTTTATTACTCTGCTCTTGCTCTATGGAGATATTTACCCTAATGCTGGTGAACATCTACTTGTTTCTAATTTTATGTTTTAAATATCTTCCCTTACACATCGTGTTTCACATTTTTCCTGATTTCTTTAGATTGTAACCTCCTTTGGGCAGGCACATCTCCTTAGTCAGATTGTGCCTGAATCATTAAGGAAAGTAAAGCAAGAAAATGAGTAACTTTGAACCTTGGCAAAACCATGTTATAATGCAAGGGGTACAAATGAGTTTATTATTTTGCACATAGGACACAAATACTTGATAGCTTTATTTTTACACTGATATTAAACGTTGATCTAGGACATGCCCTAAATCTGTCACCACCTTTTAAATTTACCTCCCCCCCAATACAACATGGTTTTGCCCAGGTGCAAAGTTACTCATTGTTTTTGCTTTCCTTTTCTTAATGAATCAGGTCTATTGTGTTACAACAGCATGTTTAGATATGTTCGCACACATTAAGCACTCATAATAATAACTATGTATCTATTTGGAGAAGGCATGCAATGTAAAAAACACACACGATTTATAGTTTTCTCATCATTGCACTCATCCCACTGCAGGACCTACTCTAAATTACTTATTTACTACAGTATAACTTATTAGTTACCATTGTTTTCTTACTGCAGACTGTTCACCCAAAGTGTGTGGAAATCTGCTGACAATCCAGCACACCGGCATGCGCACTATTTATTGTAATAAAGTCACTAGGATACTGCACTTTGAATAATAGAATAAGATGGGACTCATTTGGAAACAAAACATGTTGTACAATTTAGACACTTGATTGTTGCTTGTGTCTGTCAACAAGTGACAGAATATTGCGTACTGCGAGGGGGATGGCAGATAGTAAATATAACCAAGTAACACAGTTGAGATTTTCTTACTTTGAAATTTCAGTAGTGTACTACATGGCAAGCGGAAGTAGGGTTTAACATTAATGTTCAACAGTAGTAAGTACTGAATTGCACACTGGGTGAGATTGGGTCTTATTGTGACAGGTATTGCATATTTTAATACTTGTCGCTATCAGTCCATTCCCCACACAGCCTCTGATCAGTCGGTGTGAAACACAATGTAAAGCTCCTTTATAAGTTTCCACCTCTTGCCATTACTCCACAGGTAAATACAACCAATTACAAAATATATTGTTTTGAAGAACACATTTAATTCAGTGGCATTTGGTGCATAGTATGGAGATTATTCGTGAGTTTGGGGCCCCCATGAAAGCCCCTTGACTTATGGGCCCACTTTGCACCCAAAATTATACTGTCATGGGGATAGAAGAACCAGGGGCCTGATTCATTAAGGATCTTAACTTAAGAAACTTCTTATTTCAGTCTCCTGGACAAAACCATGTTACAATGCAAGGGGTGCGAATTAGTTTTCTGTTTTGCACATAAGTTAAATGCTGACTGTTTTTTCATGTAGCACACAATTACTTGATAACTTATTTGTACACTGAAATTTAAAGTTGATATTTGTGTGCTACATGAAAAAACAGTCAGTATTTAACTTATGTGCAAAACAGAATACTAATTTGCACCCCTTGCATTGTAACATGGTTTTGTCCGGGAGACTGAAATAAGAAGTTTCTTAAGTTAAGATCCTTAATGAATCAGGCCCCAGATGCTTAGGTAGGGGGGCTGCTCTTGCACATAGGCCAATTAAATTCATAAAACTCCACTGATTTTATTTATAACATCTTTTTAAGGTGGACATACCCTATAAATCTCTATCATTAGCCATGTCAGAAACTCTCAATTTGTAGATTTCTTCCTGTTATGTTTTTTTTTTTAAACTGCAGCTTTTCTTCACTCTCCAGGAACAAATTGCTTCTTGATTAGTTCTTAATTATTCCTTGATTGTTAGCTGCTGCCTGAGACACTGCACTTAACTCCAGTTTTGCCTTTGCGTGGTAACCCACTTTTTCAATCTGTCTTTAGTTGAATTAAATGAATAAATAAATAAAATAACAATCAAGTTATGACAAAACATAAATATTTTAATGACCACATACTAAAGCAGCAGTGCAGACGTGTTACACTATACATTCCGGCATTTAAAATGATCAAATGGACGACTTAAAACTGTTAAAAGACACACTGTGGCTTGTGTTTTCACTGCATATAGACACATCTTAGACTTAGGGCTAGATTTACTAAGCTGCGGGTTTGAAAAAGTGGGGATGTTGCCTATAGCAACCAACCAGATTCTAGCTGTCATTTTGTAGAAAGTACTAAATAAATGAAAGCTAGAATCTGATTGGTTGCTATAGGCAACATCCCCACTTTTTCAAACCCGCAGCTTAGTAAATCTAGCCCTTAAAGACACATAGGGGGGATTCAATTCTGAGTGAAGTTCTGTTGGAGCCTCACACGATTTGCGCCTGTATTTTCAGGTATTACTGTTTTTGAAACATTGCTGACCTTGTATCTCAAAAAAATTAGAGATGCTCAGGCTCGGTTCCCCGAGAACCGAACACACCCGAACTTAGGGTATCCGAGTACCAAGCCGAGATGGGTCAGTACTTTCGCGTGCCCTCGAAAACGAGGCAAACCATCATCATGACGTTGTCAGATCTCACGATTTTTGGATTCCTTTTTAAGATCCAATATAACGGTGGGAGGGAGGGAGGGCAAAAAACCAAAACCAAAACCAAAGCACACAAGGGCGTTTTTGCCAAAACCGAAACACGAAGCTAATCCAGATCCAAAACCAAAACCAGTTCACGGGGGTCAGTGACCATCTCTAATAAAAATCAGTAATTTTTTAGTACCCTAACATCCTGCGGAGCTCCATCCCATAGTCTTTGATAGGACTTCGCTCAGAATTGCAGTTATTCTATAGAAAAATATTTCTAAAACCAGAGCAAAGAGAAAGTGATCTCAGTGATGTAAAAAGGGAGAATGGCTTAAACATCACACTAGTGCTCTTTATTTATAATGCATACCTGACATCTGTCCAGAGTTGGTCATGGAAGTCCCGATTTTTAGGACAGCTTTCATAGGCAAAACCAGGGGGTTTTCTAGTGCCCGGAGACCCCCCTCCAAGCCTGTGGCACTGTATAATTGAGGTGGCTGGCACCGGCAGGCTGACAGTAAGTGATTCCGAATGGACAGCGCTCCAGCACTTCAGTCTGACGTCTGCGCGACTTAGATTAATGTTAATTTAAAGCGCCAATGTCTGGACCCCGCAGCCTAAGTGTGGGGACAGATTTATAGTTGTGGTAGGGAATGTCCTAGATCAACTTTAAATTTCGGTGTAAAAATAAAGCTATCAAGTATTTGTGTGCTAGATGACAAAGAAGCAGGTATTTTCTTTATGTGTAAAAGAATAAACTAATTTTCACCCATTGCAGTGTAACTTGGTTTTTTCAGAATCAAATTTGTTTATTTTTTGTCTTGCCTTGCCTAATAAGTCAGGCCCATATTGTCTCATTTGATTGAATAATTTATTATTTTCACTTCCATTACATACACTTCACTTTCATTAAAAATGCATGTTAAAGGCATACTTTAAACACCAGTAAGTACATCAACATATTCAAACACGTGGACAGATCACTAATTTCTACAAGGCCAGCAGATTCTCTATATTGTTGTGCACAATCCAATGATCTGATTGGCTACAAATCATTCTTTCTCTGCCCACTTCAAAAGTAGGGACACATGGAAATGAAGAACGATAGCAAGTGTTCTGAGTCTATACAATGCACCTTAAAAAAAGTCTCTTATTTAAAAATAAATTTCTTTTTAGTGCTTCTCCAGAATACTTCTCCAGCTAAAGGTCTTGTTTTGTTATCATCATCATCATTTATTTATATAGCGCCACTAATTACGCAGGGCTGTACAGAGAACTCATTCACATCAGTCCCTGCCCCATTAGAGTAAATTCCCTAATATAGACACACACTCACACACAGACACAGAGGGAGACAGACATGGTCGGGAATTGAACTCATGACCCCAGTGCTGGGAGGCAGAAGTGCTAACCACTACGCCACTGTGTTATGTCTTCTTTCAGAAATGGAAAGTACATTGCTAAATGAAGCACTGTAAAATATACGTATATACAATACACATATTTTTGCAGTGTGGCAGGACTCGTTATTCTGCTGAAAATGCCATTGCCATCAGGGAAAACCATTGCCATGAAGGGATGTACTTGTTCTGCAACAATATTTAAGTATGTACGTGTCAAAGTAACATCCACATGAATTCCATGACCCAAGGTTTCCCAGCATAACATTGCCCAGAGCATCACACTGCCTCCACCGGCTTGCATTCTTCCCATAGTGCATCCTTGCGTCAACTCTTCCCCAGGTCAACGACGCACGTGCAACCAGCCATCCACATAATGTTAAAGAAAATATGAGTCATCAGACCAGGCTACCTTGCATTGCTCCACAGTCTGGTTCTGGCTCTCACATGCCCATTGTAGACGCTTTTGGCGGTGGAGGGGTCAGCATGGGTACTCTGACCGGACTGCGGCTACGCGGGCCCATAGGCAGCAAGCTGCGATGCACTGTGTGTTCTGACACCTTTTTACCATAGCCTGCATTAACTTTTTCAGCAATTTGTGGTAAAGTAGCTCTTCTGTTGCGGGCTCTGTTCCCCATGCATGTCAGTAAGGCTTGGGCGCCCATGACCCTGCAGCCAGTTCACCGGTTGTCCTTCCTTGGACCACTTTGGTAGATAGAAACCACTGCATAGCGGGAACACCCCACAAGACCTGCCAGGTTAGAAATGCTCTGACCCAGTCATCTAGCCATCACAATTTGGCACTTGTTGCTCAGATCCTTTCGCTTACCCATTTTTCCTGCTTCCAACACATCAACTTCAAGAACTGACTGTTCACTTGCCGCCTAATATATCCCACGCCAGGTGCCATTTTAACGAGATAATCAATATTATTCACTTCACTTGTCAGTGGTTTAAATGTTGTGGCTGATCGGTGTATATAGATATATATATATATATATATATATATATATATATATATATATATATATATATGTGCAACTAAGAGCTCACTTGTTATCCTTCATGTTCAGCCTTAATGCAAATTATTATTTGTTGGCAACCAAATGAGCGCTAAAGCAATTTGTGCAGGACAATGACATCATAATAAAAATCATCTGCCAATGTTTTATACATACGATAGGTGTTCCACTTTTATAATAAGTGTTTATCCCTCAGGCTTCATTACGGATGATGTGCTCCGGAAGTGAGCCAATAAGACATGCATGCTTGTGGTTGACCCAGATCCAGTCCATCTAAAGGCTCACACTGAGCTTTTCTTCTAGCCTCCTTTTCACAATCAAAGCTTAATTTGCTTCAATGTTGGAAGAGGTAGCATAGATGTCCTATAATGACACAGTGCTGGCCACTTTCCAGTCTTACTGGTGAATCCATTGCTAAAGAGAATACTCGTATTGTATTTGAATTTGCATACAGTAAGAGAGGAATAGACACCTGTTTCTCTCACTGGTCTCTCCTCTTCTGCATCATTTACATGTTTTCATCACGCAATGAATGAAGGGGCACTCCACTCAAAATATATATTTAAAAATGAAATAGTTGCTGCATTAAACAAAAATAAATCTACTTACCTTCCTCTGTAGTTACCAGCTCCTTTTCACTGTGACCAGCCTGTCATGACACCAGAGAAAAAATATTATTTTCAAAATCTTGGCCCTGATTCATTAAGGATCTTAAATTAAGAAGTTTCTTATTTAAGTCTCCTGGAAAAAACCATGTTACAATGCAAGGGGTGCAAATTAATTTTCTGTTTTGCACATAAGTTAAATACTGACTGTTTTTTCATGTAGCACACAAATATCAACTTTAAATTTCAGTGTACAAATAAGCTATCAAGTATTTGTGCGCTACATGAAAAAACAGTCAGTATTTAACTTATGTGCAAAACAGAAAACTAATTTGCACCCTTTGCATTGTAATATGGTTTTGTCCAGGAGACTAAAATAAGAAGTTTCTCAAGTTAAGATCCTTAATGAATCAGGCCCCTGGTTTTGTCCAGAAGACTTAAATAACAAACTTCTTAATTTAAGATCCTTAATAAATCAGGCCCCTTATTATTATCTGGGAGATATTTTATTAAACACATTTGGGCAGACCTTTCCCTTAAATCGTGCAGATACTATCAATGTTGTTGAATTAATGATTAATTACAGATCCAAAAGAATACTTGTACAACCTAAATTCACATACTAAAATTTTCACTCTCTACAATTCAAAAGTGATTTGCTATACACAATCAAGACAAATTTCAATTGTCAAAAATGTGTGGTGCAAATGTATATAATTAAATGTTACACTTACAGTGTCGCACACCATTTTACAATCCAAACATAGGCATAGGTTTACCCCAAGCCCTTGGGAGCTACAATAGATATACCATACTTGCCCACTCTCCCAGAATGTCCAGAAAACGCCAGAATTCCGGGTAGTTCTCCCAGACTCCCGCATCCTGCCCACTTCCTAGTGAAGTGGGCAGAATGATGCGATTCGTGGTTAGTGGTGTCATTTTGGCCCCGCACCCTGCGTCATTGTGTCACGGGGCCAAATATGTGAATCGCTGCACCCCAGCTCCTCTCAATTGCACATAAACCAATGACCGCAGTGCTGTGAGTCAGCAATACTAGCCACTAAGCCACCATGCTGCTCTTATTAAGTGCTAGTGACTATCTCCCATATATAAATTAAAATCCATATAAGTAGCACAACCAATGAATGTTTGTTTGCATTACTATGTATGTGGTATACAGTTGGTCCAATAATGTATTTGAGGTATTGTCCTCTATATTGATGTTTATTTCACTAGAATGTCCTGGTCTTTAACATTGTTGCAGCTATAGTTAATTGTAGATTGTGAGAGGATGCATTTACTGATAATAAGATCTTGTAGAGAAATGTCCCAATGTCTGCTTGAAGCCTGATGTATTTTATGACTTTGGTAACTGTATTCAGTATTGCATGAAATCAATCTATTTACTGACATGCATGAGCTCCATCTAATGCCCAAATATGTTTTGCTATGAACCATGTGTATGATATTTATCTTGTCATTTTAATACAGTGTAGTTGTCCTTTTGGAATATTAGATTTTAAATTTAGATGATAATAGCTGTCAAAATGTAAAACATTTTCTCACTGCAGACGATTTGAGATTAATATATGTAAATCTGTTCCATTTAAAACAATAATTAATATAAAAATGTAAATATAAGCCCCATATCAATATACAATTAGTTGCATATATGACCTTTCTTACAGACAGAGGTGTTTTGATCCCACAATATTTTTCATTCACAATCTTTTTCAATCCATTTCCCAGCTCCCACTACCCTCCCTCTCATAACCCCCCCACCCTCTTTCTCTTGTCCTTGAGGATCTCTACACAGCTTACTGTTGCATCTGATGCTGCCCTCTAACCATAACCACCCAGGCACTGTACCTGCCAGTTGGGATACTATTAAAATTTGCTCTATTAACGTGAAAGGCATCAATATTCCTGAAAAGAGATCACATACTTTGCAAGCTTTTTACTCTGCAGTAAGCACTACCCACATGTTTTTATAGCAATTGACCCACTGGGAAAGCGAAGGGAGTTGCCATCTTGTTCTATAAGCATTTATCAGTGTATGATCTTTCTCATCACTCCTTTGGGGAGGGACCTCCTTGTTCAATCCTTGATTTACCACCAGCTATATATTTTTATTAACATCTATGCTCCTAATCAGGATCGGGCATCAATTCAGTCCAGCAGACTAGAGGAGCTTGAAGAACGCTTGGACAGCGTAATCGTTCTGGATGGAGATCTTAAATGGACAATGGTACAGCTGGTAGATACCGGATTTCCAGTTGACTGACACATGGCGCCTTCGCCATCCCAGAGGTTGTGATTACACTTTTTACTCTCACCCTCACACATTTTACCCTAAAAATGCTCTTTGTTAACCATATACACCTTGTCATGGATGCTCAGATATGGCAAATGATCCAGTATATGTCTCATTTTCCCTCACCTATTTTTAACATAATCATTGGACTTGGAGAATAAACAAGACACTCCCTTATTGTAAATTCCAATTTGAATCCACGATAGACGAGTATATTGAACATAGAGAATTGACGGGTGCATGAAAAGTGACTGTCTGGGAGGCACACAAGTGTGTACAAAGAGACAAACTCATTCAGTTAGGCTCCTTTATTAAAAAAACAAAAGGAAGCACAAAAGATAGACCTCTTGTTGAAAATTAAGGACCTCAAAACTAGACATAACTGTTCTCTAGCCAGTGAGACTTTAACGAGTTAATTCAGACCAGAGATGTTTTGAATAAACTCCTGAGTGACCGAACAAAGTTGTCTTTGAGAAACCGTAGGAACAGATCAGTGGATGAACAAGCTAGGCCGCCTTCTCGCTAGGGTGTTACGTGCCCAAAGAGCAGCTTCCTTTATGCACTCAATCATTATGCACTCAATCAAAGATTCGAGGGGCAGGGAATATCCTCTCACTGAAGCGATAATGCCCTTAAAAAAATTATGATTGCAGAATACCTACGAAATTGTGACTTCCCTAAAGCTTCAGAAACAGCTGAAGAGCTATGAGACCAACCATTTTGGTTTTACCATTATGTGATTACAAAACCTTTGGGGGGTAAACTGATCCCTCTCCTTTTAGGAGCCCTCAACGAAATTTCAAATGTCATTGGCTTCACACAACAACCCTGAGGCCCATATAACAGTTCTCCCTAAAGAGCAGCGTGGACCCCTCCAAGCTACAGGCCAATCTCACTGTTGAATGTTGATCTTAAGATTTTCGAAAAAATGATTGCTAACCACTTTGAAACTCTTGCTATCAGAATTGATTCACTCTGATCAAATTGATATTGTTCCGGGACGTGAAGCCCAGGATAATACCAGTAAACTCATTGATCTGGTCACTTGGTTGGAAATTCGACATCAATTGCCCTATTACTTTCAACCTATGCTGAAAGATCTTTTGACAGGATGGATTGGCAGTTCCTCTCTGGAGTTCTAGAACACATTGTATTGAGTCCTGTATTTCTACATTGAATTCTCTCGCTCTATCAAACTCCTACTGCCAGAATCAAAAATGGTTCTCTATCAGATACTTTCTTTATAAAAAATGGAACAAGGCTTTGGCTCAGTCTATTACAATAAATCATGATATCTCTGGCGTTCAGGTAGGAGATACTGTGCATAAATTAGCCGTATTTGCTGATGATCTCCTGGCAGTGGTCACTAATCCAGTGATTTCTCTCTCTAATTTGATGTTAGAATTTCAGACATTTGGTGACTCTAATTTCAAAATAAATTATATGGAATCGGTCGCCCTTAATCTTTTAGTTGCACCTTATTATTAGCAGGGATCAAACATGCCTTCCTCTTTGCCTGGCATCCTAGTCATATGAAATAGTTGGGGGGTTTTATTGCTAAAGATCTTTCCAACTTGTTTGGAATGAGATTTATTCCATTACTCTCCAAATTACGCTCTGACTTTAAGAAATGGTGCTCCCAAGGCTTCTTCTTGGGAGGGTTAATTTTTATCAAGATTAACACTCTACCAAAGGTCTTATACCTCCTCCAAACACTCCCTATTCATATCCCTCCCAGATACCTCACTAACCTACAATCATTGATTTGCGATTTCGTTTGGGCAGAGAAAAATCCTAGGATTCCCGAAAATATTCTCTATAGGAGGAAACTCCAATGGGAACTTAAATCCCGCTATTTTCTAAATATCACCAGGCAGTTCTACGTACTAGAATTCTGGAGTGGGCCCGTGTCGTAGATTCCAAACAATGGATTTCTATTGATGGTCATGATCTACAGGTACCTCCCAGTCTCCACCCATGCATCCCCAAATTACCCTACATATTTCATGCAACTATTGGCCCTAAAATCCAGTGCTGCTCTAGACTGAGAATACATGCATACATTTCTTCCCCATTGTCTCCTCTCACCTCTTTGACCCACAATCCAGTCTTTGAACCAGGGCTACAGGCAGGAGCCTTTGGATTGTGGTTGGATGGGAAGGCGATCAGGTGGGGCCAACTGGTACTGAATGAAAAAAATGTGGGCCTTTCCTGAACTTCAGGAGAAACTAAACCTCCCCTATTCTGAAATCTGGCTCTATTTACAGACTAGACACTATATGCAGAAGATCATTCTTGCAGGGGTGGGATGGAAACTGACTATATTTGAGGATCTTTGTTATGTTTCTCAGGAACCACAATCTCCACTATTTATCAATTGTTGATTGGAAACTTTTATGACCCATTACCGAGGTACAGTAAGTTGTGGGATGGTGAGTTGGGGAGACTAGAATGAGATACGGAACCACTTTGGCCCAAAAATGTTTCAATTCAGCATGACCTGCTCCTCAAGCCCCATTAATAAAACACAGTTCAAGAACCTTTTCCAGGTGTCCCTCCCAACTGTGCAAGATGCATCCAGGTGTGTCTAGTTTACTGTTGGAGATGTGGCTTAGTCATTGGATCCCCGTTATACATCTGGTGGAGCTGCCCTAGATTATTCCCCTTCTGGCTTTTCTGTATTTAAAGTGGCAATGCCACCATTAGTGTGTAATGTAAAACTGTATAGCCTGTTAAATGATACAAGGATATTGCTCCCTCCCTACTAGTTCTGTAGCCCCCATCCCTCCTAACCTTTCATTACCTGTCCACCCTACCACCTATTTTTTTGTTTTCCTATAGAAATCCTAAACTCTTGTCATATTCATTATTCTATTCCATGTTCATTGTTTTATTTTAACTGCATATTGGTTTGTGCACACATTTTTGGATACATAGTTCTGTCATACAAATGTATGTATCTATACTTCTGACCATGCAAGATAAAGAATTATAACAATTTTTTTTTAAAAAAAAGTGTTCCAAGGAACATTTGCCTCATTCCACCTTTGGTTAAATAATAGGTCCTTTTTTTGTGAATGGAATTTAACATTGTTTCCAGTCCTATCTCAAATACACCACACAGCAGAATGAATTGCACATTGTCATCCCAGCTCTATTCATTAATTATAAAATCCACAAAATGTGAATTTATAAAAACAATGCAATACAGAACTCAAAGATTGTATTGCCGGAATTTTCAACCTCTGAAATGCGAATTAATCCACAGTGAAATCTGATATCTGTGACATTTCACTGCAACTTTACTCATTTCTATTGGTTATTTCTACTGGTTGCTATTGGTTACAGCATATGATTGCACTTTGCAACATTTAAAAGCCCTCTTGAGTTAAGTTAATAGTTAAGCTCATTTTCTTATATTTATTTTTAAATAGTATTATGATTGAAACTCTGTACTGTTTCTGATATTTCTTACCACCATTTACAAAATGTTTAATATAATTAAAGAAACTGGTCTAAAATATTATTATTATTATTATTATTATTATTATTATTATTATTATTATTTTACTGAAAACGGGACATGAATAGTTCAACTATAGAAAAGTGCACATGGCTCTAACATCATCATCATCATTTATTTATATAGCTCTGAAGCTTCTCTTGGAATCAATGATAATGCCAGTCCCAGGATGTCTCTGTTGTTTCTTACATATACTACTGTATACCTGTCTTCTTTATACTGTAGAGAAATGAAATTGTCAACATTGGAAAGTGCATACATCCCCAAGGCTTTTGGTGTTAATCTAAGTTGTTGTGGTGCATCACATGGTATCTTTATGACAACAATAGACATAAAAGACTGCGTCAGTGTGTCATTTTTACAAGAAAATGTGTTGGCTCTGAAGCTGGCAGTATGTTCTTTTCCTAACAATCTGCATCAAGCATAAGAACCGCTTTTGTTACATTTGACACCCCTATAAGTAGCAAATGAAGCAATATGTCAAAACACAAATTTCCTCTGTGTTAGCACATGTCCCCTGCTGTTCTTTGTTAATCCCTTTCTTGCTTCGGGACATTGCAAAGTCTTGTGAGATCCTCAGCCAGTAGCCGATGAGTAGATCTGCTCAATAGGTCTCTAAACTAGGAAATTGTAGTTCAGCAGTGTCTTTTGTAGTACGATGGACTCCTTGGTGTTAAAGGCATAACCTAGATTCTGTCAGTCACTTTTAACATATCCATCTTTGTTGTGTTGTTCAATCTGCCTATTTCCAATTTCTAGGTCATCTCCTTTCATACGTTTAGCAGTAGAACAGTGAAACACCTCCTTATAGATTCACTCCTACCCCTTGGAATTGGTGAAAAAAAGAGATTAATTGACAAACGCTTTATGGAGTTGAAAATGATCACAGATAAATGCAGCAGAGGAAAGACAAATAAAGTACTTTTCATTGAGAATATATTGTTTTGTTCAATTGCTTTTAAAAAGGTGTTTGCTCAGGATTCCTTAAAGTGTCTGAGAAGAAAGGGTTAATTGAGTTGTTAAGGTGGCCGCGGGGGACCCGTGAGGGTGCAGGAGGGAAACGCGCTCTTTGCCCAATGAAGTGATTCTGCTGTCAGTGTGCGGCAGCGTGCAAGTATGAGAGGAGCCATATAAATGCAAATTATTATGACATTGTTATTCTAATTAAGAGGACATCCATCCATTCACTCAGGGTTGATTAAATTATCATCTCACAGAGAGCTGCGTGGCAGAGGAGTACTACGGATATAGTCCCTCTTCACTTCAACCTATGTTTTATCTTAACAGAGAATATCTTGTTCCAATTTCTTTCTTGAATGGGAATATATGTAATAGTGTATTTTTAGTTTATAGATTATCAGTAGTAAGCATTCTATTAAATGCCACTTCATAGAACATTGCTGCTGTCAGTTTTATAAGATGTTTCTCTGATAGGCTAGTACAATGTAGAGATAGTCATCTGGGGCCTGATTCATTAAGGAACTTAAATTAAGAAGTTTCTTATTTAAGTCTCCTTGACAAAACCATGTTACAATTCAAGGGGAGCAAATTAATTTTCTGTTTTGCACATAAGTTAAATACTGACTGTTTTTTCATGTAGCACACAAATATCAACTTTAAATTTCAGTGTACAAATCAGCTATCAAGTATTTGTGTGCTACATGAAAAAACAGTCAGTATTTAACTTATGCGCAAAACAGAATACTAATTTGCACCCCTTACATTGTATCATGGTTTTGTCCAGGAGACTGACATAAGAAGTTTCTTAAGTTAAGATCCTTAGTGAATCAGGCCCCTGGAGTTTAGGAACTATTTAGTTCAGTTAATATGCAATTTTATATACATAAATATGAATGTTACAAATGATTCCCTAATACACAATATTTATTTACATGTTTATTTACATACACATTACAAATGAGGGAAAATTAAATATTTAACACAACATTGAGGATATATTGAGATCCTTTTTCTGTATAATCAGCTTCTAAAGAATACAATGAAATGTAAAAATTTGCAAAACGATCAACTGTGGATATAAGAGTTTAGCAGAAGGTGAAATGTCCAATATATTTTCTTATAGCTGTTATTTTTTTCTGCCAGGAACTATCAGTCTGTAAACTCCTACTATCCAGGAACGCGTAGTTCCTTTTTGCTTTGCAAATTACCTCTATCATTTTCAGATTATTTGTTTAGTTATCTCTCCTAACATCTAAAGAACATTGGGCCTGATTCATTAAGGATCTTAACTTAAGAAACTTCTTATTTCAGTCTCCTGGACAAAACCATGTTACAATGCAAGGGGTGCAAATTAGTGTTCTGTTTTGCACATAAGTTAAATACTGACTGTTTTTTCATGTAGCACACAAATACTTGATAGCTTATTTGTACACTGAAATTTAGAGTTGATATTTGTGTGCTACATGAAAAAACAGTCAGTATTTAACTTATGTGCAAAACAGAATACTAATTTGCACCCCTTGCATTGTAACATGGTTTTGTCCAGGAGACTAAAATAAGAAGTTTCTTAAGTTAAGATCCTTAATGAATCAGGCCCATTGTCCGGTTCCAGCTAGTCCTTGACAGAAACGGATAGAGTGACTCTTGAAAAAAAAAATAATTGTGAATTTATTTTGATCACTTGTATTCTTATGTGTGTAGCAAATAAATTCTTACATATATTCACAATTATTCCTCCTTTATGTGCTCTGCTCTCTCTAAAACTCACTAGGTCTGTATTCCTGTATGTACCCATTAATTATGCTCCTCCTTCTTGCACAGTATAAGTTCTAACAATTTGTAGGCTACGGTGATGAAAGGGAGAACAGAAATAATAATGGATAATCATACCTTATAGCTTAAGACCAATGTATAATCTTAGAGAAAAAAGCATAGTTGTATATTTATTAAGATTTCAGCTCCAGAAATATATAATTGAATTTATCAGAATTTTCCAAAGATTTTGATACAAACTGGGAGTCATTTCACACAAAACTGGGGTTTCCTATTTGTGCCCTTTTTCCAACGTTTGCACTGTGCAGAAAAATATTCTCATGTACATAAAAGAGGTTAGTATGAGATGGAATTGTCTTGTCAGTGTGCTGTCTGTTTGCAACCCATATTCCCTAACAAAGTAATGTCTGAGTTGTCTAACTACATCTTTGACCCAACCAACACTTTAACTTATCCAAATAGTACTGTTCGTTACTGCTTGTTTGATTCTCATATTGTCATTAAAAAAACTCTGACGAGTGAGGAACGAAATAGTACTATTCCTCATCCATGCATCACGTTTAAGTTTTCCTAACTGTCTGGCTGCTATTATGTCATTGAAGGACTCCAAGATTCCTGCAGAGATACTCCATTCCGATCTATAGACTAGAAGAAGTTGTGGGCAGTTGAAACTATCAGCCGTTCATTCTTAAGTTGTGAGGACCCATTTGGATTTTAAGAGGGTCTATTCTTCCTCTTTTTTACTCTGTTACTTTGAAATTTGTCTTTGTGGAATTTTTTTTTTTTAAATTATATTATTAAGCTCTACGGGCACTTGTTTCCCTGTTATGACTTATAACAAAATACTTCATACTTACAGAGACATTACTTGTCTTTCTCCATTTGTTGGTACCCATCCACATTTCTATTGTCTCTATAACCTACAACATGATCAATCATCCATGATTTTTTAGATGTGCATTAATTTAGGAGACATCATTTTTGGTTTCTTAACATAATGAGACATGTGGATTCCCACCAGATAACTGAGATTGTAAGTCAAAACTCAGATATAAAGGTTTAGTTATCAGTGTACTTATTATTCTCTTTTCTATTTTGAAAATAATGCAAAATAGAGAATTTTGTTTTGGTATATGGTATTGTTGAACAACTAGTCTACATGGTCTTTGTGTGAAATAATCTCTACAAAATAAAAACACATTTTAAAATGTTGTGTATTTTTGTCATCATCATCATCATCATTTATTTCTAATTCCGCAGCACTCACTCACATCAGTCCCTGCCCCATTGGAGCTTACAGTCTAAATTCCCTAACACACATACACACAGACAGAGACAGAGAGAGACTAGGGTCAATTTCGTTAGCAGCCAATTAACCTACCAGTATGTTTTTAGAGTGTGGGAGGAAACCGGAGCACCCGGAGGAAACCCACGCAAACACGGGGAGAACCTACAAACTCCACACAGATAAGGCCATGGTCGGGAATTGAACTCATGACCCCAGTGCTGTAAGGCATAAGTGCTAACCACTACGCCACTGTGCAATCATTGTATAATTCATACCATCTAAATCGCATAGAATTTGTATAATGCAAAATCATCCAGTCACCAGTCCTAAAAGTTAGGTCTATGAACTATGTTTCATACAGTGACTATAAAAAGTATTTATCCCATTTGTCAATTTTTACATTTTATTTTCTTACATTGTGGTATGAACATTAATTTGGGAGTTTCTTTTACCACTGATCAATACAAGTACTCTGTAATGTCAAGAAACACAAGAAACGTAAACGCTGATACCGCATTGCACGTGCCCAGACCGAACTATATGCAGCAACATCCAATTCATCTTCGAGTGCAAAGACCACTTAGGACAGCCTCTGATTTAATGGGCAGAACGGGAAGGAAAAGGGGTGTGTGCATGTAGTCAATGTGCAGTAAGGACGTGCCAAGCTCAAGTGCACGCAGCAGCGCCCGAATCAAGCTTTGGCCATCTCTAAGGTACATGTTTTTATGTGATATCACTTGCACCAGCTACGGTGCAGGTGTAAGTGCTGATTAATAGTGATGACAGATGTGTATGAATGCTAGAACATATGTTTGCAATTAGGAGCTACTGTAAAAAAATGCATTTTAGATACAGTAGACATCAATAATATCATTTTGTGGGGGGGTGGAAAAAGCAAAAATTTTTTTTTAATGTTTTTTCATTAATGACTATTATTGACATTGAATACTTTTTTTTTATCTGCGTTTGTGGGACTTTATATTTCACATATGTATTGGACATATCCGGCAGTGCGTTGTGTCTGTCAAAGCAGAGCGCACCTAGACCCAAATTCAACAAGAGACGTTTCTTCAGATCTGCTTGTAGTTCAATATGGACGTGCGTTTACCCGAATTATGTGCATTTGAAAAACTAAACAAAGCACAATATGTTCTTTTTGAGTAAGTCTGTATCAGCTTTGCACATCTGCAAAGTTTTCTAACCTTTATCCCAGAAACATAACCACCCTTAGCAGCTTTATTATTGCTGGTAAGTTTTGGAATCCTTTGAAACTGTAAATTTTACATCAATATTACCTTAATTTTGAGCTTTTGCTTTTACTGCTTTTAAATCTTTCTGGCTGTCAAAATTACTATCTGTCAGCAGTTTTTACCAAATAATTTGTAGCACTCCCCAGTGCTTTTGGGGTGTCCCCCATAATTGTGCATAAATATTTCTGGCTGTCAAAATTACTATCTGTCAGCAGTATCTGCCAAATAATTTTTAACACTCCCCAGTGCTTTTGGGGTGTCCCCCATAATTGTGCATAAATATTTCTGGCTGTCAAAATTACAATCTGTCAGCAGTATCTTACCAAATAATTTTTAGCACTCCACAGTGATTTGGGCTCAGAATGGATTGAAAGCAGTCCACATATGATCAGAATGAGCAACCAGGTTCTGTCACCAGTCCTGATGTTAGTGTTCCCAGTACGTCATCTGGGCAAGGCGATGTCAAACTACACAGTGTTTCGAAATCAGTCCAAAAAAACAAAACAAAAAAATAATAACTGAGTTATTGAGCAAAAGTTAAGTGCCGATAAAAAAAAAATTGCCAACATACCATTCTACACATGCAGTGGCAAAGAGAGAATGAGGCCTTCACCTTTGGCTATTAGTGGCAGATCCCAAAAAGTTACTGAGCCTACAATTGGTGCACAACTACTGTTACGCGTCAAAGCCGAGCTGCAAGATAACAGTAAGGCATTAGAGGATAATGTTTGCTCTGATTCACAAATGACACCAATTCCTGTGGAGAGTCCATCCAACATGTCTAATCGTGAGCATTCTGTTAGTGTACCCATAAAGAAGGGCCCTTTCAGCAGTTCTGCTGATGTGTACCTGAACAGCCCGAGTGTAGCCGGTGATACACAAATTGAGGATGCCACTTTGGAAATAGAAGAGGATGAGGGGGAGATTTGTGGAGGTGACGAAGGCGCTAATGAGGATGTTGATGATTATGATGCAGACAGATACCAAATTGCCTTTCTCAATTTCTATTTATATTCAAGATTATATAACAGCTGAATAGTTTTCTATTTTACTCCTAGTGGAGAGGGGATAGTGGAGAGGGGATCTGATACAAGTGGATGGGGGGGGGGGTCTGATGCAGACAGATACCAAACTGCCTTTGTCCATTTCTTTGTAAATTCGAATTTCTAGTTCTACAGTCTATGCAGGCTGCTTTTTTTTCTATTTTACTACAAGTGGATGGGGGGGGGGGTCTGATGCAGACAGATACCAAACTGCCTTTGTCCATTTCTTTGTATGTTCAAACTTATAGTTCCACAGTCTGTGCAGGCTGCTTTTTTATATTCAACTACAAGTGGAGGGCGGGGGGGGGCATAGATAGCCATCAAACTACCGTGGTCCATTTAATTTTACTTTCTAGTTCCACAGTCTGTGCAGGCTGCTTTTTTTAATATTCAACTACAAGTGTAGGGTGTAATATACACTCAAAGACGCTGGCTACATTGGCAATAATCAAAGATGGAGGAGGTAGACAACTTGGTTTGTCTGTATAATTTGCAGACAAGTGTTCGAAACGGCCTACCAGGGATTAAACTGTTTTTTTCATAATTTATTAGCTTTAGAACTACCTCACTTATCTAAGAAACTGGTGGAGCACTAAATTAGGTTATTTTAGACCAAAAAAATTGTATTTTTTTCGAAAATAGCAAAACAAAACCAAACAAAACCAAAACCAAAACACGCAAGGGCAGTTTTGCAAAACCAAAACCAAAACACGAAGGTAATCCAGATCCAAAACCGAATACAAAACCAAAACACGGGGGTCAGTGACCATCTCTAATCATAACACTATCATCAAGTGTATTTAATAAAAAAATACATTCAAGCATCAAGTATTTGTACAAAATAACAATAATTTGTTTGCCTGCAGAACTGAGAAATCCTAATTGTTTTCACAAATGCCCAGAACTATGCACCAGACTATGCATAGACATACAGTAAGAATGATTATGCACTTACCTACACAATCTAGTATTATAACATTATGACGTAGGAGTTTCCACTCTTCAATCCTCCGTTTTTTGTTTTGACAATCTCTTTTAACTACTAACAAGTTCACTCAAGTGCCCGTGCAATTTGGGTGTGCTCCCATAACCAGGACATAGTCGTAAAGGCTCAAATCAAACCCAAATTCAGACAAGTCATACAGGAACATCAGCTGACATCGCCTCTTTTCATAATATCGTTATCTGTTCTATTACAATTACTCCTATTACAATTACTCCTATTCCAAGCTAAAAAAAAAATGATGTGTAGTATTACCAAAGATGTTTATCAGATGACAGATATATCAGCAGTAACGTCTGGTAACCAAATGGAAGTGGAGTAATGCCCCATTCAAGAACCCCAAATAGAGATTTCAAAAACATTCCCTTACTTAGGAGTGTGTGCTGGGGTTTTCAGGTTAGTACTGCCCTCAGGTCTATGTTCTGTCTCCAGTCATTTGTACACCGAGAAATTGTTGTGAAAATGACTATCAAAGGCTAAAATCAGTGTAAATGGACAGACCCAAATATAAGTAGTCTGTGATCACAAAGGGAAAATCTACGTTCTATTTAGCAGCAATTCTGACAGTTCAAAATCAAACAGATTATAAAGGCTTTGTTTGCAAGTATTGAGACTTGAAGGGGCATATTCAATTGTCCCCGTTACTCGCAAAAGTAACGTGGCGTTAAAAGTATTACTGTTAATACGGTAATTCTAACCCGGATTTCAGCTCGCAGTTCCCTGAGCTGCGGCGTTAAAGGTACCGCAATAATTACTGTAATAAAGTATGCGCACTATTACCGTAATAACGGTAATAGTGCGCAAGCCGCATTACTTTAACGCAGACAGTAACGCGGACTGTTGAATATGCCCCGAAGCATGATGGTTAGACATAAAAAATACATAATTGTTATAAAGTTTCTCTGAAAGATGAGCACATTTCCACAGTTACATCTGCTTAACAATAAAAAGAAACAATGTCAATTTCTGTCACTTAATGTATTAGTTTTTTACCGTGTCTGTCCTAGAAACATGACATTATGGGTTTTTTAGGCCTATTAGGGTTTGCGATCTGTAGCATAAGTATTTTTTATTTCCACAGGGAACAGTCATTTTTAAACTATTCCACAGGTGCTCAGTGGGGTCAGGTGGATGTCTGAGTTTGGCTGGGCCATTCCAAGACATTCTTTTTTTGTATTTAACCCATCCCAATGTGGCTTTTTTCCCAAGTCCTAGCCCTTTTGCAAAGTGCAGTAGTTTTTCATCCAAGATTTGTCTACATCCATTTGCCCTTTTCTAACAAATTTTCCATGCACCTGAAACAGAGAAGCAGCCTAATACAATCATGTTCCTGTAATCATGCTTCACAGTAACAATACCGTTCTTCCACTGATGCACAGTGTTAAGCTTGTGCCAAACATAGCACCTAACATTGAGGCTAACATGTTATATTTTTTAATCACCCTTGTTTATGTATAAAACTCTGCAGCACTAGTCGGTCTGTATAACATATATTGTAAGAAGTAAAGCGTACATATTTTCCCATGAAACTCAGATTTGTGATTTATCCGGCTACTGTTTTCCCACCTCTGCCATGTAAGGCTGTCAGAGTTGCCATAGGGTTCTCGGTGGCCTCCATAATAAATAATCCCAACAGGATGGACTTCACATCTTTTCCATATTATTTTCCTCTTGACAGTGTTTTTGGGTATATTCACACGTTGAAATCTTCTTATAGCCTTCCTCTAATTGGAGCTTTTAGAAAAACTTTTCTTATATTTGCTTGGAACATTCTTCGATTTTCATGATGAAGCTCTTGTTTTGAAATGCACCAACTGTAGGATCTCTCACAGATATTTGTTGAAGAAAAAGCGTTTATTTTCTATGACGTAATAGATTATTTTGTGTTGATCAGTGTTAGGAATTCCTGAATAAAATCCACTTTTATTTTATAATGAAGGAAAATAAAGGGGTAGATTATGTTATGTGCAAGGTCCCACTGGAGACTTGTATAACGTGCTTATAAATCATTGCTTATTTTTGATCACACCTCATAAATAAGCAATGTTTTAGTACCATAATATCCCACGTAGTCTTGTGGCTCCGCGGGATGTTAAATGAATCTATCCTTATAAGTGAATAGACCCATAGAGATGAATATTTTTATAGTCACTCTATGGAGTATTATACATCTCAATATTTTTCTTGGATATTAGGTTAATTGGCTGCTATCAAAATTGACCCTAGTCTCTCTCTCTCTCTCTGTCTGTCTGTATGTGTGTGTTAGAGAATTTAGACTGTAAGCTCCAATGGGGCAGAGACTGATGTGAGTGAGTTCTCTGTGCAGAGCTGCGGAATCAGTGGCGCTATATAAATAAATGGTGATGATGATGATGATAATCATGATTCATTTGCTAAATGAGCAATTACATGTGGTGAAGCTTGGGACTGGATGTAAGTAGACATGATTGTACCCTAACCTTAACACCTTTCTCTTGCTGTGTAACCTAAGCAATGAGCAATTGCTAGAATGTGTAGAAGTTCACCACCGGCTGCAAATAACTTAAGCACCTAGCTCCTGCAGTACAAACTAACCTACTGGCCAAGCTTAAACCTATATTTGCATCCCAGACTAATCATAAGTCCTCATTCTGCAGCCTTAGCCTAAACTACCCCTGCCCAAAATTTCCAAATGCACTCTTTACAAAGCCTATTAGTTAGCCTTACCTGCAAGCTACAGCTAACAGCAGGATCTGGGAGCAAAAGTCACACAGAGTCATAGAGAACAATGGAGGAAGCAGGACAAGCCACAGCAGGGAATATGAGGCATCTGGTGAAGCAGAAGCAGTAAGAGACTGGAGCTACAGCAGTGAGAATGAGATAGCTGAAACAGGGCTGAAGAGGTTGGATTGAAGGAGAAAGAGGCAGCTGGATCGACCTGAGTAAGGCAAGTACTCACATGCTCTCTCAAGAGTAACTCTTTTTTCCAGTCAAACATTCCCGCCAGCAATTGATCATGAGTGTTTATCCCCATATGAAAAAGATGCACATAAATTTAATTGTGTTTAAAAGTGTTGATCCCCGCCCATGCACTTTTAGTTACACACGGACATCACTGTACTGAAAGCTAAAGGATATTACAATAGGCATTGTCTGTGTGTGTATATGTTCGGAATTTAGACTGTAAGCTCCAATAGGGCAGGGACTGATGTGAGTGACTTCTCTGTACAGCGCTGCGGAATTAGTGGCGCTATATAAATAGCTGATGATGATGATATTACAACACGCATTCACAGCATCATGAAACATATGTCAATAAAAATGAGGACTGTTGCTATTAAAAAAAATACACATCAAAATAAATATAATCAGTACAATTATTGTTTTATCGCTTTCATTTGGGGTAGTCAAGGTCAACTAAATATAAAACAGACAACAAGAATAATATTTCTCATGTTTAACATTTTATTGTTTTCTAGTTTCCATATTTAATCTATAGCAAACACATTTCAATACAAATTTTAAACTTCAAGTATTGATTATTTGACAGACTGCTGTGCTTAATATAGGATAGACTGTGACAAACTGAAAAAAACCAAACAACTGCTTTTGCCATTCAGGGTCAAACAGGGCAGGACATGATTGGTTGGAAACCAGTCACATGTAATGGCTGCCATCTAATCACATGTAAAGAGAACACTGAAATGTTCCTAGTCTTTGACATATATGTTACAGTGACTATGTTAAATGCAGCAATTACCGTTTTATTTGGGGGGTGAGGGAGGGTGGGTTGAAACAACCTGTTTCAATGTACAGTATAACAGCTACTGTAAATATTTATTGAAAAGATAAAATTAAATATGCAATAAAACATGTCTATTGAGTGGATGGAAGGTTGCAGCAAATAAAAGTTTTGTCAATGTGTAGTATGACAATAGCATACTTGCCTACTCTCCCAGAATTCCCGGGAGGCTCCCCAATTTCGGGGGGTCCTCATGGACTCCCGGAAGAGTAGGCAAAGCTCCCACATTTGCCGAAGTTCACGGCAGCGAATGGAGGGGACGGGGCTTAATCGTATCATTAAGCTCCGCCCCCTCCATTCAATGTCACCACGCCCTCCTCCTACCCCATGTGACTTGACTTCTTCCCTCCTCTCCCCCAGTTGGCATGTATGGACAATAGTAGGCATCATTTTCTTATGCAGCACCAGGGCCGGAGCTAGCATTAGGTAAAATTAAGGCGGTTGCTGACAGCGCTAACATTTCAGGAGCATTGAATACATCATGTCATTCATTTGTTGTTTACATTTTTCCCTGCAGCACGCCCGCATTGCACACCGCCAACCCTGCGGTCCATATTAAACCTACCCCCTTCCTCATTGGCTGACAATAGGGAGTTTCCGGGTGTTAAATTATTTAAATGCTCTTAAGCATGCCCTGCAGGCTTCCTACCTTGTGCTGTGATGCTTCTCTGGTTCGGTGATAGGCTTGTAGTGTGGCACTGCGCTGTGATGTCACAGCGCAGCGCACACTACCAGCCTGTCACTGAGGAGCCAACAGCACCACAAACAGCATTAAGACAGTCACACAAGGTAAGAAGTGGTTGGAGGTGTGTGGGGGGAATTAGCACCTGAAGGTCTGCACCCAAGCAGGAGGGATGCCTAGGGTTCCCAATACTCTTTCTCCAGTCCTGATTAGACTAGATTAAGTAAACACAAAAACCACGTCTTGCCTTTGATAAAGCATGCTTAATAACGTGCCTCCCTTGGCACAGACATACACACGCCAATTTGCCATTTTTTATATTTGAAAGTACCGTTCCTTTAAAATAATTCGTGTTGAATACAACGAAAAGGGTTAAATGTGTACATGGCAAAAATCCAGTGTGCTCCTGTACCTATTGCCGTCACCATGTCTTTAGTTATCCAGTCAAAGAACTTCTAGCTAGAGAGCAAATGTGCTCGATTAAGTGGGTTGCTATCATCCATTGTGTGATGAATATTACCAGCGAGAAAAACATCTGACACAGTAATAGTCATTTCAATTAACTATATATGCTGCACCTCTTTGCAGCTTTTCCCACTGCCACAGTTCTATGTTTGCTTGGAATGAATTCATTTGTGAACAATTAGACAGTGGATTGGTAATTGCATACGAACCTTGGGCATAGTTCATGTGACTCTTTTGCTCCCTCAACCCCCCTCTCCTGACCTCCCCTTGTGCTTTAAAACATAGCTGAAATCTCATTCACTTCCCTCCCATTCCCCTTGTGGTCTCATCATGGCTTTGCTAGCGCTGCACCTGTCACCTGTGTGTTAGTATTCTTCCAAAAGATCGATTTACATAACCTCATTTAATGGTTCATAAATCATGCCCATTAAGCACCGCCAGCAGGAACTGAGGGTTCTAATTTATGCTGCTTTCATAGCAGAAAATTGGGAGGCTCTTGCCCTTGGGATAAAGGGGCCAGGTCCTGTCTCTGATTGGTGATTGTCATGGAGAATGTCTAGTTGATGAGGACAGATTTTCACGTTATTGATTCTCTGCCAAAGCTCAGCGTGCGGCATTGTGAAGCGGGGGGATCTGCTGCCAGCCGCGCTGATAGCTGAGCAAGTTTAGCATCACCTCCCCCCATCCAACACATACACACTTGTACCAAGACAACATCAGAATAAGGGGCCAGGGGACTGAACAATGCTAAAACTGCATTTTTCAGTATCACCAAAATAATGTAGGAGCACTTTGTAAACCCTTTCACTACTCCCTTACACCCTGTTAGCTGCTTGTAGCCATGCCTTTTTCAACTCAATGAATTAAATCACAAAGACCGTCAGGGGAAAATGTATCAAAATTTTAGGGTAGTCTTAGGGCTAAACTACGCGGGCGATTGTTAGTCAAGCGTTATAAGTAAATTAGTCTAATAAAGGAAATCACTTGTTTTCTAACTTAAGTTTTCCTATGTGCTCTGCTACACACATTGTTGTGCAATGATCTCCTTCAATCAGACAATGGCTCATTTTAATCACTGTGTATGAACTTTAGGCGATTAGTCTCCATAGAGTTTAATCGGATGAGCGATTAATCGCTCATTCAGGAGATCTTAAGCGATTCTGGGCAGGAAATAATCATTAGCGTAAAAGAACACAGGAAACGTTCTTTTGTCCTTTGGGCGGTTAATATTATGAGATTAATCACATACAATCTTATTATTGTATTTTCTTAAGCAATTAATCTCACAACCGCAAGCCTTAGTCTTGCTTGTAAAAGTTTTTAATGGTGAGAGTAATTATGTTATATAATTGTATCAGTTCATGTTTAAAGTGCTCCCTTGCTAGTATTTCACAATTATTTCTAGTCGCTGGATGACAAAGGACTAATATGGGCATGAATTGATGAGTCTGATTATTCTGGCATTGTTTTAGTAGTGATATTCAATAAAACAATTAATTAGCCAAAGATCACATGAGTCCTAAAAGATGACAAAAAGACTGGGGATATTTATACATAAATCAATGAATAACGGTTACATATTCTAACTAATGCCAGTATAACCTTGTAATACTTTATCTGTTAAAGATTAATTTGCCCGATTGACAATCAGCTTCTGTTACAGTTAATTGCACTAGAGATTACTGTAATAAATCTGCAATAATGCAAGTGAATGGTTTTGTAAAAAATACAGGGTGCAGACGGATTAACGGCGCGCAAACAAAATGTTGTACATGTTTTCAATATTGTATAAAATAACCTTCGATGAATATGATATTTTAGTGATGCTCTAGACTGGTGTTGAATATTGTGATGGAATAGTTCTATATTGGAAGTTTGCTTTTTATACTTTGTTAATACATATATATTTTGTCTTTAATTAATTATGATGTACAAACCTTTTTTCTCTGCATCCAGGAACTGCTTGCAACTTTTTTAGTGTGTGAACACAAACCTGCTTTTCTCAACAACTATCTTTAATTGAAACTTTCACTTTTCCGGTTGTGCACAATCAGAAAAACACAATGGGCACTATGCAGGGCTAATATTAGCCCTGGGAACTGAAAGTCACTGAAACTGAAAGTCAACCATGTGCTCTGTATTTATCACTGCACTTTTCTTAACCCTTTACAATTCATCATGAGCAAAGTGGAAGGGTGCACCATTGTAATCCTTTAGTTCTGATGTTTCACTTTGAGGTCACTGAAATCAGACAGCTAGAATTAGCCTCTTCCTTCAAGACATAAGTGGCACTTAAAATGCATCAGCTACTTATACAAAGCGAAGGCAGCCATTTTGGACTGAACCAATATTCAATGAGAATTGTGCCTACGGACATACTCCTTCACTGGTATCTACTAAATGAGTAGACTGAGTTCTGTTGCTTGTTATATCACCCCCCAAAATAACTGCCTCCATTGTGTGTAGGCTACAATTGTACTTTAAGGGCTATTTATGCTATCAAAAAATATTATTTGGAATTTGGAATCATTCCCAAGGCAAAGAAATGGTGGGTCTGATTCATTAAGGAATTTAAGGCAAAAAAAAAGAGCTTTCTCCTGGACAAAACCATGTTACAGTGCAAGGGGTGCAAATTAGTTGATTATTTTGCACGTAAGTTAAATACTAGCTGTTTTTTTCATGTAGGACACAAATACTTGATAACTTTATTTTTACACTGACATTTGAAGTTGATTTAGGACATGCCCTAGCCCAATTATAAATCTGTCCCCACGTTTTAAATGTACTTCCCCCTTCAATGCAACATGGTTTTGCCAAGGTGAAATGTTACTCATTTGTTTCTTTACTTTCCTTAATGAATCAGGCCTGTTGTGTTTATTGTGAATTACCTATTAAAAGCAAGCTTTTTTTTTGTTGTTGTTCATGATAAACCAGCCACTGGGTGGCACTGTTGAATATGTGTTCATGACTGATACTTCAATTTACTTTGTCAGGATGGCAATATTGCAGTTCCCATGCAAACACACATAAAAATAAGGAAAATGATATATGTAGAATAAAATGTTCCTATTTACTATATTTTACTGACTACTGATACAAAAAGTGAAAATAGATTCTGCTTATTAATAGGATCTATACTGCTATTAGCTTACGATTCAATGCAAGGTGTGATATTATATATTTATATATCTATATATATATATATATATATATATATATATATATATATATATATATATATATATATATCTATATATATATATATATATATATATATATATATCTATACCTATTTCTATATAGAGATATACGTTTATATGTATATATATATATATATATATATATATATATATATGTATATATATCATCATCATCATCACCATTTATTTATATTGTGCCACTAATTCTGCAGCGCTGTACAGAGAACTCACTCACATCAGTCCCTGCCCCATTGGAGCTTACAGTCTAAATTCCCTAATATACACACAGACAGACAGAGAGAGAGACTAGGGTCAATTTGATAGCAGCCAATTAACCTACTAGTATGTTTTTGGAATGTGGGAGGAAACCGGAGCACCCGGAGGAAACCCACGCAAACACAGGGAGAACATACAAACTCCTAACAGATAAGGCCATGGTCTATATATATGTGTGTATATATGTGTATGTATATATGTATATTTATATATAATCGCACTTTACATTGTTGTAAACTGTCATATAAGATTTCTTTCACTCAATCTAGGTTATCTCTTACTATTTCTTCCAAAATGAGAGAGAAAAAATAAATATAAAGCAACAACTATTCCGTTATTGTTGATGATCAGTATTCAATCAGATCTGTACAGATGGCATTGACCAATGTGACTGGAACTAAGCAGAAATGCATTGAGAAGATTGTACAAAGATCAGTGGCCTCGGTTAGCATACAAGACTTGGTAAGCTTTTTTATCACAGACTTATTGTCTCTAGTTTAGAAGTAGGTCTACTGTGGATTTTTATTTTTCTGTGCACATTTTTTGTGCATCAACCTCGGCTGACATTGTTTTCTCTGTCGTTTCTAAAGAATTGGATTCCTGTGGTTCCTGCTTTATTTAATGATCACCGAGGTTGCCATACAGACAGAGGTGTAAGGTCACCTTGCGTATGTAGCTCAAATCATGTAGAATCAAAGCCACCACAAAGGAAAATGTAACACCAGTTATATCAATACTCTTTTTCTTTAATGTATTGTATTCAGTCACATTCAGCAAATATACTATGCGGGGAACTTTAATGATTTTATTGATATTTTATGCCGTCATTTTTCTATATTCATATAGCTAAAAGTGAAAACAAATTTAAACGTACAAAGCAGATTAAATTCACAAACAGGGTTACAATTTGTAATAAATAGACCAATATTAACTATACACACATAATTAATGAGAATTATTACAACAAAAACATAAAAATATATTCATTTTACAATTACAACATATTATTTAACATCAATGTTTCACTTGCAGCATTATGCAGTGTTCCTAAAGCCTCAAACATTCATGTGTAAGAATCCTTGGTAAAGTGTATACATGTATTTAGTTCACACATATATATATATATATATATATATATATATATATATATACCAATCACCCACAACATTAAAGGCACTGACTAGTGAAGTGAATAACATTAATTATCTCGATACACTGGCACCTGTCAAGGTGAAACGACTATTGTATATATAAAATATAGGTAGTTGATTTTTAGTAGGATGTCATTGATTGCTTTAGCACTCATTTGGTTGACAACAATGGGCACGTCAGCACCAGAGATGGACCATGGGGCAATGAGAGAAGATGACCTGGTCTGATGAATCACATTTGCTTTTACATAATGGGAAGGGCCAGGTGCGTGTGTATCATATACTTGGGGAAGAGATGGCACCAGGATGCACTAAAGGAATAAGGCAACCCGACAGAGACAATGTGATGCTATGGGCAACGTTCAGCTGGAAAACCTTGGGTCCTGGAATTTCTGTGAATGTTACTTGAATGCAACTTACCTAAACAGTGTTGCAGACCAAGTGCACCCCTTCATGGCAATGGTATTCCCTGATGGCAGTGGCCTCTTTTAGCAAAATAATGCGCCCTGCCACACTGCAAAAAATTTTCAGGAATGGTTTGAGGAACATGACAGAAGAGTCCAAAATGTTGACTTGGCCACCAAAGTCCCCAGATCTCAATCCGATTGAACGTCTGTGTGATGTGCTGTAACAAATCCGAGCGATGTAGGCCCCACCTTGCAACTTGCAGGCCTTAAAGGATCTGCTGCTATTTGGTGCCAGCTAACAAAGGACACTTTCAGAGGACTTGTGCAGTCCGTGTCTCGATGGGTCAGAGCTGTTATGGCGGCACAAGGGGGATCTACATAATATTAAGCTGGTGGTTTTAATGTTGTGGCTGATATCGTTGTATATATACGTGCTTGTATGGGCTTCTCCTGGGTACTCTGGTTTCTTCTCATAGCCTAAAAATACACTGGTAGCTTAATGTATACGGTTATCGTGGGGGTGTATTTGTGTGGCTGAGAATTTAGACTGTAGAGTAGAGTAGAATTTAGAGTGATTAAATATGTCATGTAAATGTTAATACTAATATATATATATGTGTATATATACATATGTATATGTATGTATATCTATGTATGTGTATGTGTATGTGTGTGTGTATATATATATATATATGTGTGTGTGTGTGTATGTATATATATATATATATATATATGTGTGTGTGTGTATATATATATATATATCTATCTATATATATATATATATATATATATATATATATATATATATAGTGGAACGTATGACGGAAATAGAATTACGAACTTTTATTGAGCATTTATTGCTAAATCCTTGTCCAGCTAGAAATGGAGTCTGGAGAAGGTGATATGTTCGTTGGTGGAGTGATGGGAAATGATATTTACTGTGTAGTGGTAGAATTTAGTATTTAGTAGTAGTTTAAAAACAGAAGTCTGAAACCATGTGTCCTTCATATGCCTTCCAGGGTGAAACACGTAGGGCTTCATTTAGAGTCGGACGCAATGTGCGTCTAAGAGACTTACATGAAAGAGTAGCAGTGGGAGTGTGCCGCAGCTTGGTAGGGTATTACAAGTGGCATGCAACTCCAGTTGCGTCCCCCTTGTAATACCTTACCAAGCTGCACGTAGTACCTGCAGCTAGCTAACTACTTGCGCCACCTAATTCCTGCCGCACCTTTTCAGTCTTATTTTGACGTGTGTTCCGTCTGTGTCTTGATCCGACTAGGGTAGTTTTTGTGGGTAAACGCTCATACTATCTGAATTATTCATGGTCACACCTACATAACTCCGCGTTCCACCCTCTCCCTTGCGTCTTAAAAGCAGACGGAACAGCAGGGAGCTGTTGCTTACTGCACATGCCTCATCAGTGGAAATGTGCAGGATGCGCCTGAAATGGACTTTGCGTCCGACTCTAAATGAGGCCCTTATTGTTTGTAACACTGTGAGGTGTGGATACATGCACTAGGATTGACATTTTCCAATTTACTAAGATGAACTACAGCTGACAACCCTTTAGCACTATATATAGTCAGGTAATTATAATGTTGCCTTGTCTATGCTTTTTATGCCTGCTGTCCTGTGTAAATCTGTCTTGAAAAAGGTCTGGATGTGAGACCGAAACGTCGACTACACTGTAAAGGAACTGGATTGACAATAAAGAATAATCTAATTGTTTAAAATGGTGAGTGCCCTCTCTACTTTTGAAATATATATATATAAAACAAATAATCATCACCAACATCATTTATTTATATAGCGCCACTGATTCCGCAGCGCTGTACAGAGAACTCATTCACATCAGTCCCTGCTCCATTGGAGCTTACAGTCTAAATTCCCTAACACACACACACACAGACAGAGAGAGAGACTAGGGTCAATATTGATAGCAGCCAATTGTGGGAGGAAATTGGAGCACCTGGAGGAAACCCACGCAAACACGGAGAAAACATACAAACTCCACACAGATAAGGCCATTGTCGGGAATTGCACTCATGACCCCAGCGCTGTGAGGCAGAAGTGCTAACCACTAAGCCACCGTGCTGCCCATAAACCCATAAACACATGTGTATCTTGTGCAGACACTCCATTAAATCACCTGCACCGTGTATTTACTCTTTGTTGATCAGAAATTGTTGGTAACTAGGAAGCATTTACTTAATTTTTAAAATGCATGGTATATATTGCACACACATATGCAATATAAGCAGCAACAAAATACTTAGCACAAAAAAGACAGTTTACAGTCACTTACATTGAGTGGCACAATGTAGTTATCAATAATAAGATTTTTTTCCACTACAGATATATATATATATATATATATATATATATATATATATATAAAATATATATATATATATATATATATATATATATATATATATATATATAAATACATATGTGTTTGTGTAAATTAGTTTACTAAAATGTTTACTTGCAGACAATACCATCTAATGCCCTGCATTTAGAGAGAGCTGAAGTATACACAGCTCGTAGACTCGTAGAAGCTGTGTGCACTGTGGCACAGAACAATGTTCTCATTTAATGAGCGATGAACGCCAGGGGAAAAAAAAAGAACAACAAGTAAACACTGAGAAAAGGCATAAAACAAGCAAATTATTATTTTCATCTTTTTTCCCCCTCTACAGTAATTGACCGTTCATTACAATATGAAAAGACCTTAGCTGATGGTTTTGACGAAGAAGAAAAAAAAAAAACCCTCACTGTATTTTATTTAGATTCCCTAATGTTGGGCTATTGTCCTGGTTGATGAATAATTGTCAGTGCACATGATGAGTCAAGGACACTGAAATGCCACTCAGTAAGAATCGAATTTGGCATGATAGCCTTCGTCAGAGGGAGAATCAATTCAGGACTGCCACTTGCCAGCTTTAAACTTCTCACTTGTAGGTGCTAGAGACCTTGTTGTGTAGCTTTTTAAGTCAACAAGTTCATCGTTCTCTCATGGAATGCTGGTGTCTGTCACATGTGTTTAAAAAAAAAAAGTGTACTCGAAGGAGACAGACAAGATTATTTCGGCTTCTTGAACCAAACATGAAAGGGAATAAGCAAAGGTAGGAAAGGTTAGTGAATCTCTTCAATATCAGCTCCCAAGATCTTGAGAGTATTTTAGATCATAATGTCCTCAATGAAGAGAGTACGTATTTATAGCATCATCGCACAATAAGTATGTGCTTTGTCTCTATGGGGGGCAGTACAGAGACACCCAGCAACACAGTCAGCTCTCGGCAAAGATTACAGCATCATGCAGATTGCTGAGAGATTCCATTAAGGAGGGTGAGAAGCGCTTTTTTTTTGTTGTATTTTTTAATTCTTTCACTGAAAGATCATTAATGTGCACAAGGAAAAAATGGTGCTTGAAAATGCTATAGCAACTGTCACCCGGAAATCTGCCTTTGGATTTTCCTAGGCAGGTCAGAGGGGGTTAGCTTCTAGATTAATAGAATAATCTACATGTTGCTACAATACATATTGTATATTCTCTCTCTTCCTTTAAATGGAAACACTTATGACAATGCACACTGCTGAACTGCTCTGAAATACACATTAATAATACTATTATTATATATAGCCATGTTGTACGGAGGTAGCTGTAAATGATTTTTTGAATGAAGCAAGTGATTGTAAATTACTAATAAGTTATAAATACTTTAGATTAAAAAATCCTGCAACGCCACCCCAGATGCAGGTCAACTCTCTACCATACCTGTTTATTTATAAGAAGTAATTTAAAGTTCAGAAATAAATATTTACAATTGCATAAAGATACCATTCCAAGATCATATATATAATCAGTGTGATGTACAAGAAGTGAACACAGTGGAAAAAGGGCATTCCAGCTAAGACATTAATAATAATTTATTAAATAGCATGACGGCAATTTTATTGTTGGTGCCATTTGAGAGTACAGATCACAAATGTTTCATATGTGCTCCTGGAGATCATCGGACGCCGAGTTGTTTTGATGATATGTTACTCAGCCCCTAAAAGTCCATTTGTTATTTAAAATCATTAAAATAAAAACCTCACCATATTTGTTTTGTACAAACGCATAAACACACAATTTATGCGGCCAGAGCAATATTTTTTTCCTTCAACCATCTGACCTACTGCAGTTGTAGCATATTGTTTGGTTTGATGTTTTCTGTAGCTCAAAAGCCTAGCACACTTTTTAGACTTAGGGGTATATTTACTAAACTTCGGGTTTGAAAAAGTGGAGATGTTGCCTATAGCAACCAATCAGATACTAGCTTTCATTTAATTAGTGCATTCTACAAAATGACAGCTAGAATCTGATTGGTTGCCATAGGCAACAGCTCCACTTTTTCAACCCCGCAGTTTAGTAAATTCACCCCTAAGTGTGCTCTATGGATCTTAAGAATAAAGTAGTCCCTGTTTAAGATGAAATAAAAATCTTAACCCCTTTGTGCCCACCCTTTTTTATCTTTACATCTGCATCCAGGTACCGATCTCTCAGTGACAGCTCAGGGTTACACTAATGTGGCCATCAACCACTAGTTTTGATTCCTGGTTACCCAAATACTGTATGAAGTGTAGGGCAGCATGGTGGCTACGTGGTTAGCACTTCTGCCTCACAGCACTTGGGTCATGAGTTCAATTCCCAACCATGGCCTTATCTGTGAGGAGTTTGTATGTTATCCCCGTGTTTGCGTGGCTTTCCTCCAGGTGCTCCGGTTTACTCCCACACTCCAAAAACATACTAGTAAGTTAATTGGCTGCTATTAAATTGACCTTAGTCTCTCTCTCTGACTGTGTGTGTGTATGTTAGGGAATTTAGACTGTAAGCTCCAATGGGGCAGGGACTGATGTGAGTGAGTTCTCTGTACAGCGGTGCGGAATTAGTGGCGCTATATAAATAGCTAATGATGATGATGATGATGATGAAGTGTTCAAAATGAGCACCTATCAATTCAGGAAGAACCAATATAATTCAGTGTTTATTTTTGGTTACATGCATGTATATTACCTTTGGTAAACATAGGTGTTAAGACATTATGCAGATTTAAAAAAATAATATCACAATCTGAATGATAGTAGAGTAGTTAGTGGTACACAACATGTAAACACTATTGCTGCCATGTAGTTTTATTACTGTGAGCAATTGGGCATATGATCTGCTTTAAGGAGTTAACATTATTGTGAGTGTTAGTCGGATCATGTTAAGTTGAACGCAAGTTGCACTATTGGAGTATAATTCATTTTTTTACATCTGAGCATGTGCATAACTCACTAATTTCAGAACTACTGCTTTGTAAGCTTGCACAGAAGTAAAAAAGAATATTATACGCCAACATTCCAATTAACATCAGTGTGTCTCAGTGATGCCTCTGGTTTGTATAATTCACGGGGAGCTTCATTGTCATTGACATCAGAGTAAAATCCCACAAAGATGTCCTTATTCTTTCAATAATGCCCATATTAGTGCTACTGTAAGCACGTGGTAAGCTATTCATTGGCTGCGTTCTATCACCCAAATATGGGTTCCATACCATTTAGGGTGGGTTTCCAAGGTCTGTTTTTAGAAAACTTACGGTGCACTATCATCTACTCTGCTACTTGTCATTCACATTTTAATATTTTAAATTGTTATTAATGTCTTAACACCTATGTTTTAATATAAGTTATATACTTTACTTGCAGCCAACAGTAAAGTGATAATACACTATAAGTTAAAAACTGAACCAAGATTGTTACTATGAGATTTAAAGGTCTTGAGGCTAAATGAGTTACAGCTTTGTGTCTATATATACATCCGGTACTCTAATAATTTAAATATGGCACTGATCATGGCATACTCGGTAGAAGGACAGCTCTCTGTATACTTTGCTGCAATGGGGCTTCATTAGTTTGTGTAAATGGGCCTATTCGCAGGAGAATGAGAAGTGAAAAACATCTGATAAGCAATGGGTTAAACAATTATCAGCGAAAAAGGAGAATCTAGCTGGTTGAAAAGATTTTAAACATGTCTTCTACAACACAGCATTGTAAAAATGTGTCGCAAGAACAAGCAAACAAAAAAACAAACACGTGTGCCAGAACTTTTCGCTGCCAAACTGCTATGGAAACCGTAATTGCAATTTTAAATAAATAAAGATAATGTAATTATCTTGGTGGATGTGCGTAAAATAATAAATTCTGTATTATTATCTTGTTGCCTATTGATTCTGGCTTTACAATAGTTCCATTAACACCATTATATCACTGAGTAAATCAATTACTTTAATCCTCTGCTCTCTTGTCATTGAGTGAATTCCCCCCCCCCCTGCACTAAAAGGAATGAAAAATATTGAATGCAGTTCTTTTACGTAAGGTTTGTTTGCACTCTATAGTAGAGTCCTGCAGAATTCTAAAACAATCATATTTCTAACATAATTAATTATGTGTATTTTTTTTTTGCATTTTATAGTAATTATAAATATGCTCATTTTGATTGCTTTGAATCACTTTTTGTTGTTGCTGTGCGCTGACATAGTCTGTTCTTTGTGTTTTCCTTGTTATTGCATTGTCAATTTGTTTACATAATTTTGCAAGCAAATCACAGCTTACATGCATGTGTTCTCTGCACGCCTTTGTTCTTCTCTGTACATGTGTACTTGTGTATGTGCGTTCCCGCTGGTACCAGGTCTGCAATTGCAGCCGGATTCACAGACAGACCGAAATGAGCTGTCTTTCCTTCCGTGTGATTGCCAGACCCAGCCAGTTCTTGCCGGGGCCGTCATGCTGTTAAATTAGCTCTAATGAACGAGTAATTGCCTTAGATATAGTCAAGCATTTCAAAGAAAACAAAGATTCTAATTGATTTGCAATTTGTTTGGCATGTAGCATTGTGCAGGGGCTAAGGATTGGTCTTATGGATTTCACACTGCATGTATTACCCTTTATTAGTGGAATAACAGTGCTGATTACCTGCCTTCTAGGCTTAATGTACCGATTAATGTAAACTTTGTTCTTGTGGCATGTCCATGACAAGGAAGGAATAATGGGCAAGTGGGTGGTCCTAGAGCTGACCAAGTCTCCTGCTGCTAAGGTCTCAGCGCTTTAAGACATGCTGATAAAGCAGATCAAGTGAATGGTTACAATAGCAGAACTTGAGTCTTAATTCCTGATTGAGGCAAGATGCAGGTTCAAGAACCATCCCACCCAGCCACCATCTCTTTCTTTCCACCTACGGTGAAAGCCAAGGCCCGGTCATTTACTTTTTGCCTTTCCTGGCAGTGGTATCTTTTTGTCTTAAATTTGGCATCAAGCTGTGGCTTGGTTTCTGTTTCCTTATTTGATTCACGCTGCGCTGAAAGCAGGAGTGAGTTCTCAGAGATGTACTCGAGTTACACAAATGTTTTTTAAGAACAATTTCAGAAAGGTTAGAAATAATTTTCTCAGTTTATTCAAGTGAGCTTAATAAATGAATGGTTGCCAAGTGCCCCGCCTGTTTTGAACAGATTTGTGCTGGTAGTATACCTAGGTTGGATTGGGAACTTAAATTGGCCCTGGAAAAAATTTGTGAAGTGGCCTCATGTGGGTGGGACCAAATCAACTGTAGGTGGGGTTAACATAAAAGTAGGCGAGATTTAGAACTACTGGAATTTGGTTGTAGTAACATTTAGGAAAACCTAGATGTGATGACTTAATACACAGTGGATAATTTCTAAAGCAATGCAGGGAAAAAGCTGCCAGTCCTGTGTTATAAAATTACATGAATCCTTATGCATGATCTGCTACTGGTTTATGCCTCTGTGCTAAAACTTGTTTAGTTGCCTACTAACATATCCTTCCAATATTCCTTTCATAGAAACATATCTGACTTTGTTTAAGAAGTTTAACCATTACAAAACATGTTGGCACAATCGTATTTGATTAGTCTGCCAGAGCAACATATGAGCACCTCACGCACTGTTGTATCTTCCCTGACGTCCTGAGATGCAAATTACTCTCTTTAATATATAATAATATGTACTGTTTGTTTCAAAAAATGTATTAAAAATAATCCTTATAATAAATGGCTATTCAGTGCAATCACCACAAGGGTGAAATGTTTCAAGCATCTGTAAGACACTTCTTTTGTAACAATTGTGTATGAGCCCTTAAGGTGCCCAGTGATTGGTGGTGGTTTGAATTAATTACAGTGCAGGGAGGGTGGGCAGACAATAGCATAAGTGAAGGTGAGAGCTATATATTGCTGGTGATATAATTAGTGCAAAGGAGGAAGGATTAATGATATTGTCAGTGCAATGGGGGCTGGTCATATTTTCAACAAAGTGATCTGAGGATGGGACCAGTGCAATGTAGAAGGCAGGTAATGGAATCAGTGCAAAAACCACTTAAATATCACCAGAGCTGGAATAAGTCTCTGGAGGGCTCGGGCACTTAAGACAGGGTGGGTTATTATTTTATTTACATTTTAGACAAATACACAGGCAAAACTGTGAGCACTACTGCTAGATGCACACAGTTCTGCCTTCACAAGTAGTACAGTGTGAATCAGGACATATCTTCCAATTGTCCTTGCAATTGGACCAATTCCTGACTAAGCGAGACAGTCAACCAAACACGGGACTGCCCACCAGATTCAGGACAGTTGGCAGACTGTCCTGCTCTCTCCTACTTGTTCTTGTCACTTTCACCACTTGTGGCTGCTGGAGTCTTTAAATCAGTTGCTGCTTGTCTGGATCCTAGAATGCTGGAAAAAAATAGTTACATGAAATTATGAAAAATCAAACCATCCCCGACATTAAATCAATAGCACTCACATTTACTCATTAGGCCTCCCTCCAGCCCCAACATTAAAATAATAGTACTCACATTTGATAAATCGATTTATTTCCCTCCAGCAGTATTCCCATTTAACATGGGACTGCACCTGTCACGTGGTGCACGTTCCATGTGACCTCTGTTGTACGGGATTACAGCCAGCCACAGAGATAGGACGAGGAGGAAGGGAGAGACGCGATGATTAAATCCACAGACACATTAAGGAAGGTGTCGGTGGAGGGGCCAACCACTAGCACCATACAGCCTCCCCCTCCTGGCACATGGTCTGGGAAGGGAGAGAAGGAAGGGTGTGAAGATACCGGGTTTATCTGGCCCAATGCTACCCACTTCACGCTGGCTGGCCACCCACGGGTGACTTACTATGCCAGGGAAGTCTACCCAGTACCTTCTAGGATTCGTATGGTCACTCAGGCAAATGCAGTTATAAAAATACAACAGTACATTTATTGTCATACAAACAACACTAGAATATTATGTATACACCGTAAATAAATGCCAGGCAGATTAACCACATAATCTCTCCCTTACAACACTAGTCTAAGGAATTATAGTCACCTGGCTGTCCAGACTTCATGACCCATGGATCTCTCTCAGCTGCATATATAGACTAGTAGAGAACGACAACTCAAAAGCTAGATCTTGCAGTCTTCATGAATGAAATCCCAGAATGAACACCCTTCCCCACTGGAGTTGTTCCTTATATCACAGGTCTAATTTACACAGTGTTTCCCCTCCCTGGGCAAACCCCTGGGTCTATTCTCCTTAACCATTGGTCAGTGCTGGACTAGGGGGGGTTGGAGAGGGGAGTGAAGATGAGCTGTCCTTCCACAGAACCTCCCCTGTTAGAAGGCCTGTCTGGACTAGCCTGGTGAGAACATTGGACACTAATTAGTTTTCCCACCCACTCCAGCATCTTACAACCTTACCCATAATACCCCTGGCTTCACTTTAAATACAATGAATAGCAACCTTACTGCAAGTCATCAATATACAATACACAATATACATATTTACACTGAACTACAATGTCCCCTTAGCCACATGTTATTGGACAATGCAGTTGTAGTCTGGTGAGTTGGGGAACAAAATCATGGGCTATAAAAAGTACTTGCTATAATCCACATTATGTGAGAAATGAGAAACCGAATGGTCACAGGGTTATCACACTCATTTTGTCACAAAGGGCATTACACTTTTTTTTTTTTTTTTTTTAAATGGCTCAAAAAAAAAGTACATTCAGCAGCGTCCTGAAGCCATCGGCTTAGATAAAAATTAATTAATAATTCTACTGTAGATAAAAATGCAAATTCACCGTGGACTGGTGGGTGGCTTCAATATACATTTGCAAATGTGTGCAACCAAGACTTTTGCATTTTTATCTACAGTAGAAATAGCAGATCTGTTGCTGGCTATAGCAGTGTGCTGGGGGAATTTGTCTGTGTTTTTTTCTTTTAGGATAACCCCACCCTTTCATGCACCTGTTATAGCCTATAAATTGATTTGAGCAACTTCCAGTTCTTTATTTGTCTGAGAGGCATGTTGGTGTCAGTAGCTGAGGGGGAGTACTGACATTGGATTTCTATTTGGAGGTTTCTGGGGTACCTCTTTGGTAAGTTAGCTCTCAATTTAAAAACACATATGTATGGCCCAAATATATGGGACTCTCATTGTTTAGAGTAGGACCACCCTATTAGCAAAAGCACCGTGGAGTGGTGGGTGGCTTCAACAAACATTTGCAAATGTGTGCAACCAAGACTTTTGCATTTTTATCTACAGTAGAAATAGCAGATCTGTTGCTGGCTATAGCAGTGTGCTGGGGGAATTTGTCTGTGTTTTTTCCCACTAAGGAGGCAGCAATAATTTAATTACAGCCACGCATCCCGGCTGCCTGTTACTACCTGGGATGCAGCGACAGTGTGGGGTGTCCTGGTTGCCTTGGCATCAGAGTGAGTACACCCCTTCTTGGGGACCGCCTCCGCTGCAAGTCTTGGTCAGTCCCCTTTACTCTGGGGTTGGATAAAGTTTCCCCTAGGGGAATGATTTTTCAGCCTTCCCTTCCCATATATATATATACACGAGTCCCCTGGTTTGATTCACAGGAGCATTACAGTACAGAGCATATAAGTAAAACAAGGTAAGGAAAGCCTTGCTCTTGGCAACTGATGAATACTCTAGCAATGTATTGTATGAGTAATCTTTGAATTTTTATAGTATGGGTGCAGGCCACCTATTTACTTTCCAAAATGTCTACCTCTATTAATTCATACCACTGTCCATCCAATGACCTCTGCCTGTTAATTTAATTACAGTTGTGCATCTCGGCTGCCTGTTACTAGTCAGAATGCAGCGACAGTTTGAGGCATCTCAGTTGCCCTCTCATCAGAGTGAGTACACCTTTTCGGGGGGACCACCTCCACTGCAAGTCTCTGACATTCCCCTTTACCCTGGAGTTGGTTGAAGTTTCTCCTGGGGGAATTATTTTTCAGCCCTCCCTTCCCATAGATGTATACGTGTCTCCTGGTTTGATTCAGAAGGGCAGCATTAGAGCACAGAGAATATAAGTAAAACAAGGTAAGGAAAGCCCTGCTCTTGGCAACCGATGAATATTCTGGCAATGTATTGTATTGTGTGTATAGTCTTTGAAGGCTTTTAGTATGGCTGCAGGCCACCTTCATCTCTCAGCATTTTCATTTATTTTTATAGCTTCAAGGTAAGGAAAGCCCTGTTTCTGGCAGCCGAGGAATATTCTGGCAATGTATTGTATTGTGTTTGCAGTCTTTGAAGGCTTTTAGCATGGATGCAGGCCACCTTCATCTCTCAACATCTTCATTTATTTATATAGCAGCAAGGTAAGGAAAGCCCTGCACTTGTAAACCCATGACTGCTCTAGCAATGTATTGTGTGCCTAATCTTTGAATTTTTGTAGTATGGCTGCAGGCCACTTTCATCTCTCAGCATCTTCATTTATTTATATAGTGGCAAGGAAAAGAAAGCCCTTCTCTTAGCTACCAATGAATCTTATAATCAATATATTGTGTACGTAATCTTTACATTTTTGTAGTAGGGTTGCAGGGCACCTTCATTTCTCAGCATCTTCATTTATTATTATATTATATTGCCACTGTCCATCAAATGACATCTGAATGTAACTGCCTCTTCCCTCTCCATGATGCATGCTGTGTAATGTTTCAAATTTAGTGCGCACATATCGCTTCACCATTTTTATCTCTTGCACCTTACACTAAATATGTTTACTGTGTAATTTAGCTAATGGGCTTGCTTCAGTTGGTGGCATGGCAGATAACATATTTTTTTTCAGCTGCTGCAATGTTCTAAATGCGGTCGCTGAATGATGAAAAATGTCCAGAAAAAATCCTCACAAAATATAGATTTCACTGAATGACCCCCTGAATTGGCAAGTACTGAAAAATAGAAAAGATTAGAATATAATAATATATAGCGGTTTTTGGGGTGTGCAGCTGCATGCTGAACCCCACAAACACCCTGACACTTCTGTAGGTATACCAGTGAGTGTGTTTATACAATTGGGGAATGGCTATGCATCATTGGGCATGGCTACCAGGAGAGAAGCGCTAGGTCACCCTCCTACAGAAGAAAAACCTGCATTGTTGTGTACACCATTGAACAGCCACCAAAAATTGGGATTGGCCCACTAGAATCATACCATTTCACACACTCTCCTGCTCTCTCCTACCTGTTATTCTCACTTTCACCACCTGTGGTTGCAGGTTTCTTTAGTTGCAGCGTCTCTGGATCCTGGAATGTTGGGGGCCCTATTTTGCTGAAAACACATCATTAATTTTCCAGCATATATATAATAATATATGCTCCATGAATGGCCTGAGGAAGGAACAATACAAAATGTGTAGAAGGGGAACTTCAAGGTTAAACTGACTACATGCTTTAACTTTCCTTTGATCCTGTAAGTGCATTTTTATTTTATGATTACAAGTTTGTGAACACACTTAATCTACGGACGTTTTTCTACTTTTTTAGCGCAGCAGCAGCTTTTTATAACTGTGCACTGTGGACTTGTGCAAAACTTTGGGAAAGTGCTTTTTCCATTTATAATATTCTAGTATAGATATAATAGCATCAGCCTTAAGAAGACTCTCTCATATTTTCCAAGAGACCATTTCATTATTACCACTTTTAGAGAGCAAAGATTAGGAAACCCAAATACTTTACAGATACATTTTGTGACTTCTAACCAGAGAGGTATATAATAAACATTCCCAGACAAAATACAGAAAAAGCACCCATTTGTTGTGATCATTTAAAGCAGGGTTGTCCAACATGTGGCCCGCGGGCTGCATGCGGCCCAGCACGCCTGTAAATGTGGCCCAGAAGGAGTTTTGGTTGTGGCAAGGGGGCAGCGCTCTTAATGAAAAAAAAAAAATCCTGCGGTCCCGTCAGCTGGTACTCCGGCTCCCTCCCCTGTCTCCTCCTCTGTGCGGCGCTCGCAGTGAATGTCGGGCGTGATGTCATCACGCCCAACATCCATTGCAGAGCGCAGCACAGAGGAGACACCCGCGCAAGAAGAACAATCAGCAGCACAGAATTGGAGAAAAGAAGAGAAGAGGACAGGAGAACAAGCCGATTAAAAGGTAAGTTAAGGGGGATTTTTTTTATTATTTCAAGGGACGCTGACAAGTGAATAAAAGTCACCTGGTCCTGGAGCATCATGGACCTTATCTCCCTGCTACATACTTCTACTTGTATTACTAATGGGGCATTATATATTATTCTCTTTGGCCCATTATAAGTTGTTATCCCTTAACTAACATAGTGGTGTAATTATCAAAACAGGTCACAATTTGGGGTCACAGTGGTGTATATGTCAGGTACCGCAGGCCTGGTCAGGGCACCCTGATATACAATGCCTGGCTTAAATGATATTGCATCGAAACAATACAAAAAGTGATTATAGTATAATAACTAGAGAGGATTTTTTGAAAGAGGGCGATTGAAAGGTAAGTATAGGGGGATTTGAAAAAAAAGTGATATATATATATATATATATATATATATATCACTTTTTTTCTCATATATATATATATGTTAACTATGTTTTCTATGTTTTTTTGGATGATCAGCTATCGTTATTGTTAGTGTATCTTATGAGCGGCCCAAACCAACTCGTCGTCTGCCAATGTGGCCCAGGGAAGCTAAAAGGTTGGACACCCCTGATTTAAAGCCTATATCAGTAAGCTAACTTCTCATCTTATGTAACCTGCAGAATGTGTAATATGTATATCTGAATTGTATGTAACAAACTGCTGTCTATTTATATGAACCTCCTCCCAATTATCTTCATCCAAGTCAAGTATATGACGCTACCACTTAATATAACAGTTTTTATTAGGCACTGGTTAAGTTCTCAGCAAAATCCCGTAAAAAAAAAAAGGCCATATTATTAGATCAGAATCCATATCTATATATACTTGCATGTTTCAACTTCAGGTACCTGGAAAATTAATGTTCAGAACTTCAAGATAAACTTGAGCTGTTTTAAATGAAATATTACTGTACAGCTGATGCAAGTGCTTAATCCTGTATCTTGCCCACGAATCATCCACTGCAATTTTAGTTAGTCTGGGATTAAGTATCAATGTGTTGTTGGACTATAGCTCTAGATCCTCATTAGAAAATCATGTTAAAGTAGTTTTAAGGGCCAATAATAATAACATAATCATACTGATCCCCATCTTAGCAGGGACATTTTCTCAATAAATCAAATTTCCTACGGCCTCATTTGAGGATGCGATCTCAATCTCAGCCTCAATTTTGAAAACTGCATTTTCCAGGGTTTTGACAAATCCACCAGTGTAAGTTCTGAAGCCGAATAATACATATATTTTTGGTAGGGCAAAACACATAGCTCCTGCTAGTATTTTTCTAGCCATACAGAGAGCAGAGGAGCCCAACAGGAAGGAGGCCAATATTTGTATACCCATTTGGGGATACAACAAGGGAAATCATGCAGTATTTATATTAATCAATTAAAGTTAGCAATTTGATTATATTAATGCAATCTATTTAATTTAATGGCAGCTTGAAATAAACTACCACCTGATCTGTGAAACTATAAATTATGGGCTTGTCATTAAGGATCAGACATGATTGAATAGGCATCTTTATCAATTGGAAATATGAGGGATTTGCTGCAATTCACTGTTGAATACAGAGGGCCTGAGTCATTAAGGTGAGCAAAGCATAAAAAAGGAGTAACATTTGCACATGGGCAAAACCATGTTGCATTGGAGGGGGAGGTAAATTTAAAATGTGGGGACAGATTTATAGTTGGGGTAGGACATGTCCTAGATCAACTTTAAATTTCAGTGTAATAATAAAGCTACCAAGTATTTGTGTGCTAGATGAAAAAACAGCCAGTATTTAACTTATGTGCAAAATAATGAACTAATTTGTACCCCTTGCATTGTAACATGGTTTGTCCCAGAGAACATTTACGCCTTTTTTCCCTTAATGACTCAGGCCCAGAAAGGTTTCCAAATCTACTTTTTAGCAAGTCATCAAGATACCTTCTTATCTACAATCCCAACTAAGGTCCACACAGCTGTTTGAATTGTCTAATGAGAGTTGTCAGGGGCTCCATGGCCGTATCAAAGATGAATATAGAGAGCAGACATCCCTATTGAGTGACTCTCATTCATGACTGAGATACAAAAACCTTAGTACATATATGAACAACCAGTATTTGGTAAAGCAGACTTAGGGCTAGATTTACTAAACTGCGGGTTTGAAGAAGTGGAGATGTTGCCTATAGCAACCAATCAGATTCTAGCTTTCATTTTGTAGAATGCACTAAATAAATTACAGCTAGAATCTGATTGGTTGCTATAGGCAACATCTCCATTTTTTCAAACCCACCGTTTAGTAAATATACCCCTTAGTGTTGTAGACCACCCCATAAATACAGCCGTTCTATGAAGGTGAATGTTTTACACGCATCCAAGGATTGTATTATTTGAATACCAGAATTATTATGAGGAGATTTTAAAAGTTAGTAATCAGCCTCCTAATATTAATATCTGTAGCCATCTAGACATAAAGTTCATTTGGTTTTCACAAATAATTTATCTATTTTATTCTGGTGGTTTAATTTTGGCAAAATGTTGACATCAACATTGATCAAAGATAATAAGTCTGTAAGATTCACATTTCCTAATATCCATTCCAGGCTTCAATATGTCACAAACAATTTCCAGTAAGGTGGATTGCAGTTGTCATGTGCACTAGCAGAATGGGGGCACATCGCCTGACGTGTCCCTCGGTTTTCACCAGGAACCACCACAAAGTGGCATGGACTTTACTACTGGAGCTCGCAGGTCGTGGCCTTCTAAACTGCTTTCTGGCATGATGGAGATAGGCAATCATATAGAAGAACAAGAACAAAAATTGAAGGTCAACAACTCAGGGTCTAGTACAGAAGCAGACTAGCAGGAATCCAAGATCAGAATCCAAGAGCGTAGTAAATAGCAAGCTGAGATCAAAGAAGCTGTTCCAATGAGAAAAGGCAGGTAAGGAGTATCACAGGGAAAAGGGAGTCTGAAGCTGTGGTAGGGAAACCTGTTGTTCTGACACTGAATCAGTGTTCAAAGTATGTTAAAATACTGAAGAAGATTAAATATCCTGCCCTTAGACTTGGCGATCACACGACCACAAGTATTATAAATAGTAAGAGCTGTGCATTCTCTGTTTACAGTGGGAGCCGTCAGTGAGAAGGGAGAACCCATTGCAGGAGCCTAAAAGGAGGCAAGAAGCCAGCATCTAAGCAACACCAGTGGAACCTCCAGTTAAGTCCATTGGCCTTCAGTAAGGCTAGACACTAAACACCCTAAAAAAGGTTTGTATAGAATTTTTTTATAAAAGCTTTTTAAAAGTCAAAGAGCATGTGCATTACTGGCTTTAACCCAAGAGCGATCTTCTAGATTGTGGCGAGACCCACACCACAGTGGGAATATCAGGCCAAGCAGGTCTGTCAGTCAGTGGGCCAAATGGGAGACATTGGCCCACCCAGTTATTAAATGTTACCCAGAGGCAGGATCCAGCATTGTTTTGGTGACCAAAGAGGGAGGGGAAAGCAGCCCACAGGGAGTATGGAACAGCTGGGGACCCTGTGACATCAAAGTAGTGGAAGGGGTAAAAATGGGAGGGTCTGGACTTTATCTAAGATCACGAGGTGGGATTTTGACTATTGACTGACCGTTGTCCAAGCAGATCCCAAACCAGACTTGATGGCAGGGAAACAGCTGATGTCATATTCTACCTCATAGATTCCACCCACCACAAATTATTATTATTATTATTATTATCCTTTATTTGTTGGGCGCCACAGGGTTTTCGCAGCGCCTTACATAGTACGAACAGTAGACCATACAGGGTAAAACATTACAGAACAATAAACACTAAGTACCAATGCTTCAGAAACTCTGGGCAGACATATGGAGTGAGGGCGGAGCAGAAGAGTCGGTATGGAGACAGGAGGGGAGAGGGGCCCTGCTCATGCGAGCTTACATCCTAAGGGAGGGTGGACAAAACAGGCACGAAGGGAGGCAGTGATACAAGGGAGAAAAAGGGACCAGGGGAGAGGGGGGAGAACAAGCAGGGTGGATGAGGGGTTAAGTGGACGGTTGATAAGCTTTCAGGAACAGGTGAGTTTTGAGTGCCCGTTTGAAGGAGCACAGATTGGGAGCGAGACGGATGGAACGAGGGAGGTCATTCCAGTGCAGGGGGGCAGCTCTGGAGAAGTCTTGGACTCAGGAGTGGGAAGAGGTAATAAGAGTGGAGGAGAGGCGATGGTCATTAGCAGAGCGCAGGGACCGGGCAGGAGTGTGAATGGTGAGGAGGTTAGAGAAATGAAAATGAATCACAAACAGGAGGGTTGGCCCAGGGAAGGGGCAACGATCAGGTGATTTTGTACAAACAAAAAAGGAAGCCCTGAAGGGAGAGTGGTGGTTGTTGGTAGGGAATTTGGAAAGAGAGGACTTGGGCTGATGTTGAGTAGTCATACTCTATCAGTGCCAGAGAGGATCTTTTGAACCAGGGACCTGTTCAGCCAGATTAGGTGCAAACATTATTTATTTATTAAGGTGCAAAATTAATTTATAATTTACTTATGAGGATTTTTTTTTTGAAAATTGTAAGGGGCAAAATTATTGAATTACTATATTAATCTGGCACTATGTAATGCAACTTTGTGCAACAAATATAATATTATTATTAATAATAAGATTAAGTGTTTGCTAATGATGAATATTATTGTTTTGATTGCACAATTTGGCATTACATAGTGCCAGATTAATATAATAATTCAATAATTTTGTTCCCTTAAAATAAGGAAATTATAAATTAATTTTGCACCTTAATAAATAAATAATGTAGGCTATAGTACGTGTCCTTTGCATATACGAAGACGCAGGGCTGCGTTCACGGATGTATCTCCCGGTTCTGGGGTGGCTTTTGTATCCAATCACATCTAATGTGGGTAAACGCATGTATATGTGCACAAATACTAATGAAATTAAACCAGATTGGTGTTTATTTAAAAGGAAATGCAAATAATACCTTACTGCAGCTGTTTGGTCTGTATACTATTTTAGATTTGAATTGTTTTCCTCTACCTAATTATTAGTGCCAATGAGGGGTTTTTCCAGTGTGAATATGTGTTTAAATGAGTAATATCATTTTGCAGTAAAGTTTTGCAGTAAAGTCTAATAAAGTTACTTTTATATACACTGTACATCTACGTGTACAGAGAGGTTAGAAAGTGTAATTAAAAGAGTCCTATTTTGACTTTCTGAGGTTAATACAAAAATGTCAATATTTGCATCAGCACTATATTTCATACTTTCAGTTCACACTCCGGTTGTTAATAAATTATGGGCCCATACGTCCATACTAGATAGCTCAGCATTAGTCTTTAGTTTAGTTTCTTTGATGTGAAATGTACTTAAACTCTACCCATAGTTGGCTTGTTGCCTCTTAGCCTGTTTAAATAGTTATGTCGTCTGGAGGAGCCGAGAAGTGTTCTGGCTGGAGACAGAATCAACTCCTCAAGTGGCTCAGTGCAAGAACAATATTTATCTTTGAAATAGGATAAAAATGAAGAAGAAGAATTGCAAATGATAAAGAAAAAAAAACATTGTGAACTGGAAAAGCATCTAATATTTTCACAATGACTTTTCGAAATAGTTAACACACGGGAGATGTCAAAAATAATTAAATTAAGTCCGCCTTCAACACAGGTAAACCTTACAGTGTACACAGTTGAATAGTTCAATGAGATCGTCACTTAGGGTGAAAATAATCGACTAATACAAGATGTCGCTTTGGAATAGAGCCTGGTGTCCTCAGAAGCAAGAGCTGGACAAAGTATAGCATTATTTTCTTAAGCACAAAGCAACATGTATAAAATTAAACAGTGATTCATTTGCGAGTCAAACTGACCACAGAAAGTATTGTAAAGGGTTTGTACTAAACCACAAGCTCAAGAATTATTTGTGGAAGATTAAAAATGATAACTTATGGTAAAAAATATCTTACTCTAAAAGTAATTTCATACTTGCCAACTCTCCCGAAAAGTCCGGGAGACTCACGAAATTGGGGTCGGTCTCCCGGGAGAGCTGGCATTTCTCTCGTATCCCGCAAATCCCTTGGCAAAATCACACAATTCTCGGTGAATCGCGTCATTTTGGCCCCGCCCTCCGCGTCAAATCGTCATTTTACTCGTGGGGGCCGGGCCAAAATGACGCGCCTTGACACAACAGTGTCAAGGAGCCCGGCCCCCTCCCGCCCTCTAGTCACGCCCCTCTCCCAGATGTCGCCTACTGAAAGTAGGCAAGTATGAGTAATTTCATTGTATCAGCCAAATGCATGCATTCGTGAATACTGTTTTATTACTTGGCAAGTCATGTTTTAACTTTACTTCAAATCCTAAAGCAGCCTTGGCTAGCCTGTGGCACTCCAGGTGTTGTGAAACTACAAGTCCCAGCATACCCTTCCAGCAATAAGCTGCTATATATTGGCAAAGCATGCTGGGGCTTGTAGTTTCACAACACCTGGAGTGCTACAGGTTAGCCAAGCCTAAGTTCTTGCACCCACTGGTGTTCGTTACAGTTTAATCCTATTAAAATGCATGCAACAGATATGTCTCTAGAAACTATTGTTTATGGTGTCATCACACCCACTACTGTCATTATTGTCTGCTAGCATTGCGTAGCCAGGGCAGTAGAATTCGGCCCTATACCGAGACACCTATTTTCTGACTTCTGCTCTGTACAGGGACTCGGAGATAAAGGGAGATGGCGCCTGCAGCGAAAAAAATATATTTTTTTGCAGTGGATGTGCTGGCGGGGTGCCGCGGAAAGGGCTACATCCTCCTGCCGCTCTTACCTGGATTATACGCGTTTCACTAGTCCTGGCCGCAGCGTTCCATTTATGATTTATGATCTGGTTTTCGGAAAGCATGCTATTTTATTCACATGTTTTTGCCAGGACCACTGTGGAAGCCCACAGTGAGCTCCAAGTGGACTAGCTTAAAAAGCTAGTAATAAACACATGAGTAGAGCTAGCGCAGATTGAGTCTCGTCCTATACTTCTACGGCGGCTCCTTTTGCAACAACAGTTGCATTTCAGCATTTCCCCATGTAAGACTTCAAACACACAAGAATGTATAACAGACAGTCCACATGTCTGCTCATTCTCAATATCAATTTAAACCATTAATGTGGCTAAACTAGGCAGTATTTTGGGAGAAAAATGGGAAATCTTTAACTAATGAAAGGGTGGTTCTGATGTGGTAGAAGGTTTACGTTTTTGCACAGTGCAATTCCTCACATTTTTCCAACTTTCTGCACATCGAGAGTTGTTGTTTGTGAAAGTTTCTCTCTACAGCGAAGATATGTACAGAGTGTCTCATCTAAGTGCATCAGTGTTATACTAAGGTGCATCAAGTCCATTGTGTTCATAAAAGACTTAGGGTTATATTTACTAAACTGAGGGTTTGAAAAAGTTGAGATGTTGCCTATAGCAACCAATCGGATTCTAGCTGTCATTTTGTAGAATGCACTAAATAAATGACCGCTAGAATATGATTGGTTGCTACAGGCAACATCTCCACCTTTACAAACCCGCAGTTTAGTAAATATACTCCTTAACATTCATTTGTAAAATGGTCATCCTGTTTGTTATAATGTAAAAATGAACGAAAATTTTTAAATTGTTCAGTTCTTGTCTTTGATTGATTGTTGAGTCACTTGTTAATAAAAGATCTTCAAAAACAATTAATTAACAATTGCAGTTTAAAGCTGCATTGGTTATCTAACAAGTAAATTAAGTAAGGCTGCGTAAAGAGCAATCTGTGTGTCAGGTGTTTTTTTTTCTGCGTTGGTGAATTGTGAATATTCCTTAAATGTCTTTGTGTGCTAATAATAGAATTTGCAAGTATTGCTATTAGTATTATATAAATAAGGCACAAAAGAGTCACAAAAATGTTGCAATAAGTGATGTGGTTAACATTATGATTAATTATTAATCTAATTGTTATAATTGGTAGCATTTGTAGAACTATAAGTGCCAGCATGCCCAGGCATCTAGAGCCCAATGGGACTTGTAGTGCACAAGCAAATTATACTGTTAAATAAAAACACTCAGACTGAAAAAAATATTTAATGAAATTAAACACTCCCTCCCTTTCTTACAGCTTGTATTGCATTTGGATAAAAATTAAAAACATCCTGTAGACGCCGAAGACTTGCTCCGTAAGGAGCAGCCATATTTATTGTTTTAAGTAACTTGTACTTGTGGCCCCTTATGCCTGAGGAGTCGGATTGGGGTGTGTGAAGAAAATAGGCTTTTTCTCCAGATATACCTCTTATCATTTGTTGGTGCCTAAGCCTTAGGGGTATATTTACTAAACTGCGGGTTTGAAAAAGTGGAGATGTTGCCTATAGCAACCAATCAGATTCTAGCTGTCATTTTGTAGAATGTACTAAATAAATGATAACTGGAATCTGATTGGTTGCTATAGGCAACATCTCCACTTTATCAAACTCGCAGTTTAGTAAATCTAGTCCTGATATGATATTCACTGATTATGATCACAGCATTATCATTCATCTTTACATTTAAATAACATTTAAATAAATGATTAAAAAAAACAAGCAAACAAAAAAACTGATAAGCACTACCTTCACATGCCTCCTAAATGAGTAACCAGCAATCAGTGCTATAACTTGGGGAGGTCACCCTTTAAAGCAGTGGGAATGCAAGGGTCCACTTTAAAAAGCACCAGACTTTGCTGGTCACACCATAACAGAGGATCCGCTGTTTGCGGTCTCACCCCCAGTATAATTTGACACCAGCAGGCAGGCTGATCTGCACGGCTGAAATCCCTAGGGGAATCTAGTCCAAAAAAACACATGAACCTCCATGGACAGCGAGCAGCCCCATGAAGAATAGCACTGGGGCCCTTACTCGCACCCCAAGTACTTTGGCGGAATACAAATCCCAGGAAATTTTGTTAACCATTTACTGTTTGGGCATTCTGGCTGCCCAATCATGCTGTATCTTGTGGAACTACAAGCAAGGGCAGCACGGTGGTTAGTACTTCTGCCTCACAGCACTGAGGTCATGTGTTCAATTCCCAACCATGGCCTTATCTGTGTGGCGTTTGTATGTTCTCCGCGTGTTTGCATGGGTTTACTCCGGATTCTCCAGTTTCCTCCCACACTCCAAAAACATACTGGTAGGTTAATTGGCTCCTATCAAATTGGCCCTAGTCTGTCTGTGTGTGTGTGTACATGTTAGAGAATTTAGACTGTAAGCCCCAATGGGGCAGGGACTGATGTGAGTAAGTTCTCTGTACAGCGCTGCGGAATTAGTGTTGCTATATAAATAAATAAATGATGATGATGATGATGATGAAGTAGTTCCAAAATTTTTCAAGTATTCAATATATAATTATATTATAATTATATTATTCAAGACAAAAATACACCGCACACATCATATTAAAAAGCATTTTTCTTTAAGTGAAAACACCCCCAAACCTTTCTTTTACATTTTTATTAGATGCCTAAATCTGTTGGGAATCTCCTTTTATCTTCCCTGAAGTATTTCATATGGACTTAACAAAGCCCCTGACTTTAGTTTCTTTGATGTGAAATGTACTTAAACCCTACCCATGGCTGGCCTGATGCTTCCCTTGTCCCCATTATTGGGACAAAAAAATGAATTAATCAGTAAATATGCATTTTGTGTCTGATTGGCTGGAACATGGGAAATTCACTGTTTGGTTGATTGTGCTTTGAGCCCCTTGGTCATTTAAATTCAGTCATTCTCATCATGATGTTACTCTATAATGGATTTTAATTTTATAGCTCTATGGAATTCTTAAAAAAAAAGATTCCCAATAGATTTAGGCATATAAAAAGGTACTAGTGGTTTGGGGGTGTCAATTGCTTTTTAGTATATTTTGTATGATTATTTTCCTCTTGTAAACTATTGTGGAACTACATATTCCATCAAGCACTGGCTGCCAGGTCATGTAGGTTGCACAATAGTATTTAATCAAATTTTTACTGTAAATTTTTATTCTGTACTGGGGGAGGGGCATATTTTTGGAGTGCTAAATACTTTCAGCCCCATGCTGCCCAATTTTTACATTATGACAGAATGACTCCATGCTGCTGGTCTCTCTAGTTTAGTGTGACCCGAACAGTCTGGCAAAGACTGTTGTTGGTTAATGCTTTTGCAAGGGGACCCCATGCTCGTTGTTCCCTTTGCTTTAGCAGTAACCAGCCCAGGCTATATGACTAGGTATAATTTCCCCCATTTGGGGGAAATATCGTTTATTTTTATTTTTGCTATAATTCCTTTTTGTGAAACAGTGACGATAGCAGTCATCACCACCAAGATGATGATGATTGGCATAAATTTATTCCTAATCCAAGCTATGGTTTGCCAGTTTCTGTTTACTCACTTCTCTACAGCAGGTTTCCATGCTAGGAGGAAAGTGTTTCTCAACTAATCAGGCAGAGTTTAAATGACATCTTTTCAGGCTGGCAGTCCAGAAATATATTGTGTGGATTGGTTGATTAAGTTAAGTCACAGTGACCGAAAAACCGCCAAAATCTGCTATTTGTCCTGTATGCAATCCCAACAGACAGTATCTTAAAGATGGGGGGGAAAGTTCCTTAGTGTACCTTAATTCCAACATAAAACGTTAAATAAAAACATGGAAGTAGTTTAGCCCAAAACATAAAAACAATCATATGCAAAGTAAGTGCCACCCCTGGACTTCAGCTGCCCTGTGGCTGAGTTTATGTGGCCTTTCGACAAACCTGAGCCTGCACATAGATATACTAACTACATAGCCTGTAATAGAAATTCACACAAACAGCCAGTTATTAGGTGGCCTCAGATAAATGTGGGTCTGTTGTTTTACTGATTGCTAGCTTGTCCAACCAATGAAATAAAAGCTATTCATCTTGTTATCCAGAGAATATTTTTAGACATAAATAACAAAGTGAGCATAGTGGTGACATCTAAGACATTTTACTAAAATAGAAATACATTTATAAAATGTTATGTATTGAGGGCAATACTATAGATCGGTTGATGGAATGTGAGAAATGTGTGTAATTATTCATTTAACCCTCTTATGATCAAGGGCATTTTATACCTTGGTGTTCACTATGTGTCAGAAAAAGAACTTACCAACTCATAATACTATAATCAGTAATAAAAATATGTGTTTTACTGTTTGTTTTTTTACATTAAATAATTAATCAGGACGTTCTTGATACATACTGTACATACACTCCACTTAGTTTTGTTTCCTTGCATACACGTTAGGTGATATCTAGTGGCATGCATACCTGTAGTCATCACTATCAGTCGGCAGACACACCTGCCCTGTAGCTGGTACAAATGACACTGCTAAAAAAAACAGTAGAGCAGAATGCTGATTAACACAGGAGGCTGGTAGCGATGTTAGCAATAACCGGAATAGTGTTTACCACTAGGATAGTGGAGTAGACACAGAGGTTGTGATGATCTGAGGATTGATGTGCTGGAGACTCAGAGAACAGGTAGCAATAATCTGCAGAGCGTTACCACAGAGTAGTGGAGTAGACACAGAGGCTGTGATGATCTACGGATAGATGTGCTGAAGACTTCAGGGAACAGAACATCTGAACAGGAGAGTAGACGTGAAGATCTGGCAACTTGGTAGACAAGCAGGTGCTTTAAATAGACAGAGCTGACAAGCAATTAGCCAATCAAGAGAATGCAGGAAGTATTGAGAATAACAGGTGTGTGTCTGCTCAGTTCAGGCCAGCAAGTGAATGCAGAAAGAGAGGAACAGGTGAAAACAGTGACCATAATGCAGGTTTAGCTGGTGCAATGTGTGACAATACACCCCCCCCCCCACCCCTGCGCCTTTTAAAGGTGGACACTGGACACTTAAGCGTTAGTTTCTTAGGATTTCTAGAATGGAATCTCTTCACCAGGATAGGAGCATTGACGTCAGAAGAGTCAACGCACGTGCGTTCTTCAGGACCGCAGCCCTTCCAATCCACAAGTTACTTAAGCTTACCACAAGAAATCTTACTATCCAGGATTTGACTTATCTCAAATTCCTCATCATGTGTAGCAGGAAGAGGTGCTGGAGATGTCCTGATGGGGGAAAATCGATTAATGATGAGAGGTCACATGAAAATTGTTGGTAATCCGTAAAGCAGCGGGCAACTTCAATTTCACAGAAGCAGGATTGATGACCTGGAATATCTTGCATGGACCAATAAATCGGGGTGCAAACTTCATGCATGGCACCCTAAGTCAGATGTTCGTAGTGGACAGCCACACCTTATCACCAATTTTTAAAGGAGGGATGGCCCGACGTTTCTTATCGGCAAAATGTTTGTACCGAGAGAAAGATTTCCTGAGACATTTAAGGGTTTGGGCCCAGATGGAGACAAAACTCTGATCAATTTTTATCAACTGCAGGCATCTGGGTGGGTGGGAGGAAGGGAAGCAAACCTAGGGAAGTTCGGAAGTTGCCCACGAGTAACAAAAAATGGAGTATATGAGGTAGATTCATGGTAAAGTTTATTGTGTGCAAATTCTGCCCAAGGCAAGAGATCAGACCAGTTGTCTTTTGAGGCTGAAGAACTGATCCTACTAAATGTCTCCAGTTCCTGGTCCACTCTCTCAATTTGTCCATTAGACTGCGGGTGGTAGGATGAAGAGAAATTGAGTTGGATATTAAGAAGTTTGCACAAGAACCTCCAGAATCTGGACGTAAATTGAACTCCTAGGGACATCCATGTAGCCGAAAAATCTCTTTCACAAATATGCAGGCCTTCTGTACAGCCGAGGGTAGGCCAACAAGAGGTACGAAGTTAGCCATTTTAGAAAAGCAGTCTATGACCACCCAGACCTTGTTGAACCATTTACTTGTAGGGAGATCTGTAATAAAATTCATGGAGATGTATATGCAAAACCTGGTAGGTAGAGGCAAAGGAACTAGATGTCCCGCAGGACTTACACGAGGGGTCTTAGCTGCGCACAGAGATTACAGGCAGTTACGAACTGTTTGGTATCGGGAACGAAGGGTAGGCCACCAGTAATTTCTGGAAACAAGCTCAGTTGTTCTCCAGATTCCAGCATGACCAGCAAAACATGAGGCATGATACCATTGGAGTAATTTCTTTCGGAAAGTCTGAGGAACAAAAGTTTTCCCAGGTAGATGCGTAGGTGAAGAGGATACTGATGTGGCCAACAGACAGTTAGGATCTAGAATAGGTCGCGACAAGAGTTCTGCTGGTTCGGGTTCATGGGAAAAGGCTCCAGCCTTCTTATTTTGAAAGCCTGGTTTAAAAGTGATGTGCAGGTTGAAGCGAGAAAAAAGGAGGGACCAGCGTGCCTGGCGAGGGTTTAAGCACTGGGCTGTTTCTTGTGATCAGTAATAATAGTTGGCGAATCCTAGAAAACGCTGAATAGTTTTAAGCCCAACTGGAAGGGGCCAATCCTGAACAGCACGGACTTTATCTGGGTCCATCTGTAAGCCATAGCCCGATACAATGTATCTCAAGAAGTTTGTCTGGGAAGTCTCAAAAGAGCATTTCTCGAGCTTGCAGAATAGGTGATTTCTTCGCAGTCGGGTAAGTATCTCAGCTACTTGGAGACGATGAGTAGATGGTTCACTGGAGAAGATCAAAATATCGTCTAAGTACACGACTACACAAGAGTAAAGTAAATCCCTAAAGCTCTCATTCACGAACCTCTGAAATACTGCTGGAGCGTTACAGAGCCTAAAGGGCATTACTAGGTATTCATAATGGCCATCTCTTGTATTAAAAGCAGTCTTCCATTCATCCCCTTACAAATGCGGATTAAATTGTAGGCTCCTCGGAGGTCTAGCCTGGTGAAAATCTGTGCTCTTTTTATACGATCGAACAGTTCGTTCACGAGTGGAATAGGGTACCGGTTCTTAACTGTTATAGCATTTAAACCCCTATAATCAATGCAAGGTCGTAAAGCTCCCATCCTTCTTTTTCACAAAGAAAAAGCCTGCGCCTGCTGGAGAGGTAGAGGGTCGAATGAAACCGTGCTGAAGATTTTCTTTCACATATTCGGCCATGGCTTGGGTCTCGGGTAAGGCTAATGGGTACAACCGATCTCTGGGCGGTGTTTTACCCGGTTGGAGGTCAATTGGACAATGCCAAATACGATGAGGCAGGACCTCTAAATGGACTTTATCGCAGACATCGGAAAATACTGAGTTGACAAAGCGTAGTAAGGGTTTGAGCTGGACCAGGCAGCAGGGATGGAAGTAAGAGCCCCCAGATAAGACCTGAGAGGAAGACCAGTCAGTGTGAGGAGCATGCCGTTGGAGCCAGGAAAGGCCCAGAATAATTGGACTAGTGACCTGGGAGAGAACAAGGAAGGAGATGATCTCAAAATGTAAGGCACCAACTTGAAGAGTGATTGGCTTGGTCTGATGGCGAATGATTCCATTAGCAATACGATTGCCATCAATAGCACTAATGGTAATAGGCTGAGATACAAGTTTAGTAGGTAACAATAGATTTTTTACTATAGTGGAAGAAATTAAATTCCCTGCAGCCCCAGAATCCAAAAGGACACAGGAGTTGAACGAGACCGAGGGTCCACAAATGGTGACAGGAATGGAACATGCAGAAGTTTTTTGAAAATCTGGAGAGGATTTTGATGTCCCCAGCCTGATCTCTCCAAAGCAGGTTAGGGCCTGGCACTTCCCAAATGTTTTAAGCAAGAGACTATGAGATGGCCGGGCTCGCCACAATAAATGCAGAAATTGTTGGTAATTCTTCTCTGCCTTTCCTCAGGAGAAATTCTGGAGCGGCCTAATTGCATCATTTTCTTCCGTAGTAGCCATTGAAAAAGGAACTGTTTTCCTTGGACAAATTCCTCTCCCACCTTAACTGAAGAAACCTGTTTTTTTCTGCTGTAGAAATATGAGCTGCTTAATTAACATGTCTTAAGGCATCCTGTGATATACAGGCACACACAGAAAATCTCTCTCTTCGTACACACATCCACATGGGTAAGTATTATAGGGGCTATATTGGGGCAACATGGAGGGCTGGTATCTTGGAAATATCCCATAATTTGGTCAGCAATGGTATGGTGTTTAAGTGGAATTATCTTTGGTTTGAAGAAATGTTTGTGGCTGTGATATTGTAACATTGTAAATATATTGTAGTTGATTTGCATATGTTACAATTAAATCCTGCAATACTGTACACCTAATATCTGCAAACCAACTACTACCTTTTCTTATAACAAACCCCTGAACGTGATGATCTGAGCTGAGAATACTATAAAATTTTGAGAACGAATATGTTGCAATTTACATCAGCTATCTTTCCCCGATTTAATGAGGCACATACCTTCTACCTATCTTCCTATAGACCCATTGTTTTATTAAATCAGGATTTGAAGATCCTAGCCAAAGTGATGGCAAACAGGTTACAAAGCATTCTCCCTGATCTATTCACACCTCACCAGCTAGGGTTCATTCACGATAGGCCTTCTGTGAAAGGGGTACGGACTGCTCTTGCAGCCATTGTTCAATCCTCTTAATGTAAGAAAGGGGTTGCTGATATCCTTTTATGTTTAGACGCCAAAAAGGCACTTGGATGCATTTACAATAAGCTTTTAATTTTAGGCATTTGCATTGTATTCATGTCTAGCGGTGCGAAATAGGGGTGCCCATTGTAGCCTCTGCTTTCCAATCTGGCCTTACATCCCCTGTTACATAGTTTGTCAACATTGCCTTTCTCTCATGGTCTCTCATTGAGTAAAGAGGTAATTAAATTGGTGGCCTTTGCTGATAACCTTTTGTTGTTTCTTTTGTGCCCACACCTGTCCCTTCATCCAGTACTACACAAGATTGAAGAATTTGGGATTGTTTCTGGACTCACTGTAAACCAGGAGTAATCTATAACTTCTCCGTACTCATCCTCCTTGACCTCTCTGCAGCCTTTGACACCGTGGACCATCCCCATCTGCTGCAAACTCTTCTCTCTCTCGGCCTCTCTGGTTCTGTCCATGCCTGGTTCACCTCATACCTCGCTAATCGCTCCTTCTCTGTATCCACATCTGGTTCTTCCTCCTCCCCCTACCCTCTCCCCGTAGGAGTCCCGCAGGGCTCTGTTCTTGGCCCTCTACTCTTTTCGCTCTACACTTCCTCCCTTGGTGCTCTCATCTCCTCCTTTGGTCTTCAGTATCATCATCATCATCATCATCACCTTTATCATCAGTATCACCTTTATGCTGATGACATTCAACTCTATATCTCCTCTCCTGATCTTTCCTCCACCCTCCTCGCTCGGGTATCCGACTGCCTCTCCGCCATCTCTTCCTGGATGTCCGAGCGCTTTCTCAAAATCAATATCTCTAAAACTGAACTCATTGTCTTTCCTCCGCCCAGACTCCCATCCCAAGATGACCTCTCTATTGTCGTTAACAACACCACCATCTCCTCTGTCACCCAACTTCGCTGCCTGGGTGTCACCGTCGACTCCTCTCTGTCTTTTGCCCCCACATTCATTTCCTTGCCCAAGCCTGTCGCTTCCAACTACGCAACATCGCCCGCATCCGTCCTTTTCTCTCTCAGGATGACACCAAAACTATCATCCACGTACTCATCATCTCCCGCCTTGATTATTGTAACCTCCTCCTCACTGGCCTCCCCCACTCCCGTCTCTCCCCCCTCCGCTCTATACTCAATGCGGCCGCAAGACTCATCTTCCTCTCACGCCGCTCCTCCTCTGCATCCCCTCTCTGCCTTGCCTTACACTGGCTCCCCTTCCCCTACAGAATCCTTTTCAAACTCCTCACCACCACTTACAAGGCTCTCTCCAACTCTACTGCCCCTTATATCTCTAACCTCCTCTCCATTCACACTCCTGCCCGCTCCCTGCGCTCGGCCAACGACCGCTGCCTCTCCTCCACCCTTATTACCTCTTCCCACTCCAGAATCCAAGACTTTTCCCCTGCAGCCCCCCTTCTCTGGAACTACCTCCCTCGTTCCATCCGTCTCTCTCCTACTCTGTGCTCCTTCAAATGTGCACTCAAAACTCACCTCTTCTTCAAAGCCTACCAACCATCTACTTAACCCCCATCTCCTCCCTTTGCTCGTCCTCCCTTCTCTCCTCTTGCCTCAACTGGCTCCTCTTGTGCCTGGTCTGTTTAACCTCCCTTCGGATGTAAGCTCGTATGAGCAGGACCCCCTCCCCTCCTGTCTCCATACCTGTTCTTCCGCTCCGTCTTTACTGCATATGACTAGCCAGAGTTTCTGAAGTATTGGTACTTTTTGTTCATTGTTCTGTATGGTTTCACCCTGTATAGTCTACTGTGTGCGGCGCTGCGGATACCTTGTGGCGCCTAACAAATAAATGATAATAATAATAATAACTATGTCGCTGGGTGTGGATTTGAAACCGACACGGAGTAGATCTATCACTCTTACTTGGGTAAGCTGCTCATTCACTTATCTGGGGAGCCAGCTGCCTGAAAATATCCATGACCTTTATTACTTAAATGTTGGAAGCACTATAAAAACAAGTTATTGCAGAATTTAAGGGCTGAGGGCATCTCAATCTTTCCTATTTGGGCCCCTCTAATTTCATTTAAATGATTATTTTCCCAAAGCTTCTGCACTTCTTACAAATGTTGCTAGTCTTGCTTACGGCTGTTGATAAAAAACTGATTTATGGGGAATTTCGTTGATTTATCTGACAGACTAAATGGTCCAGGATTGGACTGCTTAAACTCCAACAACCACCCTCAAGAGGTGGAAGTAACTATTCAAATTTAAAATTGTATAATTATGCTGTGATTGGCTACATAAATGGAATGTTTATGTTAATAAAAAAGACGAAAGTTCTTTTCTCCATAATTGTAGTTTAACCTCCTTTCTGCATATGCCCAAACAAAGTCTTTCATATGATTGGATTGATAATCCTTTGTTGATTACTGCTTGGGATGTGTGGCGGGTCTTACGCATTAAGCATAATATTAATTGTACTCTTTCGCTTTACTGTTGATGGGTAATCCAGACTGGTACCAATTTACTATCTGGAAAAAGAAGGGTATTAACAGCATTAGGTCATTGGTGGACTTGCATGTTAAGAAAGAGCTGACTGTGTCTCGTATTCTTGTAAAACGTGATTTACCCTGTACATATTTTTGCAATTCACCAAACCCAGCACTACTGACCTGAGTCATTAAGGAGAGCAAACTAGAAAAAAGGAGTAACTTTTCACTTTGGCAAAACCATGTTGCATTGGAGGGGGAGGTACATTTAAAATGTGTGGGACAGATTTTTAGTTGGGATTGGGCATGGCCTAGATTAGCTTTAAATTTCAGTGTAAAAATAAACCAATCAAGTATTGTGAGCTACATGAAAATGCAGCCAGCATTAAACTTACGTTTAAAATAATAAACTAATTTGCACCCCTTATTGACTCAGGCCCCATGTGTCTATCGCTCTCAAATCCTTCTACCTCCAGGATTGCTCCAATTAGTTGGACTTTGTGGTTTCTAAACCTCTTACGGGTCATAAAACTAGTACTACCCACTTTAAATTATTTCAGACAGATTTTGACTTCACTAGAACATGTTTCGATCTCTCTTACTGGGCTGAACTTTTCACAAATGTATCGCTTAACACTATCTGTACAAACCTTACTTTTCAATTAATACGTTAACTTTCAGCATCTATAGGGAAATGTTTTATAATATTTTTCATAGAGGCTATTTAACTCCACACCATAGATACACCATTGCTTTATCGGACTCCAGCTTCTTCTCAAAAATGCCATGCTCCCGATGCTTCTATTTTCCATTGCATGTGGGAATGCCCTTACAATAAGCAATTTTGGCGGCAGATTCACCAATACGCCTCAACATACCTTCTTAACTATGTTCCTCTCTTGCCCGAATGGTCTTTACCATTACCGCTGTATCCTTACGACTGACGAGAGGTAGCAGTAATTGCTTTTGATCATTTTGGCTATTGCTCGGAAGAGCAAATTACAAATGTGGATACAGGACCGGCCACCAACTATGGAAATTTTCCATACTAAGCTCTTTTCACCTTCAGAATGTACTGGCTCGAATCATCCTTGCATAAGGAAAAATAAACAAAAAACTTTTTTGAAGTGTGGGAAAGCTTTATTGATTCTTTACCCGTTACATTGAAATCTTAAATTTCCTTGTGCCTTAAATTTACGACCACGTATAAGACCAGACTATTCCTGGAAGATCCTCTTATTACTGTTCATGTCGATACGAATATTTCTCTCTAGCAGTTTAGTGATTGGGTATTTTGCACTCTCCTAGATACCTCCTATGTTTTATGGCTCTGTCCATCTTATGTTTTTAATGTCTCCACTACTTGTGTGAACCTTTTTACTACCCCGCTCATGCTATGTCTAATTTTGAATGCACCTCAGACATGTTTTGCTTTGTTTTGATTTACTTTACTTTGATTCGTGGTGGACTGTAATTGTCTATGCTTATTTTATGCTTCAATAAAACAGAATTATTATTTTTTAAAGTGACATATTTAGTGAGTCATTTGACAATCTGACTGTGAATGGTCAACTCTTGCCCCAGTAGTCTATGTTGTTCTATTTCGCTTTACCAATGTGTAATGCAATGCCCTGTGCTGCCCTGTAGTTTCCTGCACCACTGGATACTAATCTGTGAATTTCCCATTAGTTATGACACTGATTTTATTTACTTGTGCCGAGCCCCATGCAATTTTTCAATGTAAAAATAAATATAATTAACATTGTTTTCTTGGAATGTGTTACTATAACATGGGATATAAGACTTAAAGATACGTAGCTGGACATTTTATATGTATTTTTTTTTTAAAGTAAATTTAAAATAAAAAGACATTTAATGTAAATTAAAGTAAAGATAAAAGTAGCCAGAGCTTTCCCTATATCTATTCCTCATTCCAGCTATGGTTTATCAGTACTGTTTGAGGAACAACAGAGACATAAAGGAGGACACCAATAGGGGTTAAAAGAGAAATTGTAAAAAAAATACACAATAATAACTGCCCGGGAGCAATTACCCTGATAAGAAGATTCAAGGATTATGCATAGCAAACTGCAGCATGCGAAATGGGAATTGCATGTTAGGTAATTGTTAATTTTAGCAAACGCAGCGCCTAATTGCTGTGAAACACACTGACTATTAACAGGATGCCCTAGCACCTGCCTTCAGCAATAAGTAAAGCATGCGAGTGGCCAGCACAGGAACCATATGTGTAATTAGTGACCATCAGTTTGGTAGTTTTTTTTTTTACTGATTCCTTTGTGTGCCATGAATAAAGCGTAATGACATATTTTATTAGAGGGCAAATGACTGTTTGGTAATGGGGATTGCTTAGAAAAATCTTAGTCCGGGAGGCAGGAGGGGGAGACAAGCGGGGGACTTGCCTTTCCCCTTCCACATGAATTGAAACAGGGTTCCTTTTTATCTATCCTTTAAAGGAAGTATAGAAATGTAATCTAAAAGGTGGATAATGATATATACAAACATTGCATGCTGTAATTGCAAGGACAAGGAAGGAGGCTCTATACTGTTGTCTGTGTCCAAGAAATCACTGGAAATATTCAATTCCTCCTTCAATCATCCATACAAATTCTACCAAATGCATTTTCAGATTTATTTCCTGGTGGCATGTTTTCTTTCATATTCCCAAGCAAACATAAAGCACTAGTATTGAATATTAGAAAAAAAAAGTTTAAAAAATAGCTGACTGCAGGCAGGACTGTTATTGCAGCAGGACCTGCTGATTATGAGCGAGCTATGGGTGATTCTTTCTAATGTAAACTCTGGTGTGTATATGATAGAGAGTTGCACATATCAAAGAACACCCCCAAATCTTCCAACACAGGTGGAAAGTTCCGAGGGATGTAGCTATGGGCAGTGGCTGAACTACCATTGGTTTAGCCGGTGCAGTGCACCGAAGCCCATGGAGATAATGGGGCCCGCTGCATGGCAGATGCAGAGGGTCGGGGTCCCCGGTTCCCTCCTCCCCGCTTACCTGCACCAGGGCCCACAGCTCGCTAGCTCCGCCTCTGGCTATGGGGGTCCGCTCTGTAGGTGGGAGTTGGGAACAAATCTGCTAGCCTTAGCCGAAAAGGAAGATGGAAGCTATTACTCCTTCAGCTCCAGCGGCAGACTGGTGTGATGAGCAGATAGGAAGGAAGCGTTCAATATGAATTGTCACAGGAGAGGTGGACAGTGATGTCGCCACGTAGCATTCCCATACCAATGTAGAAGTAAAAACCTTCATTAGAGTCAAAAAATGAGGGGATAGATAAGACAAGAGGAGGGACAGACAAGAGGCAGAGGAGAAGCAAACTTTACATTGCACCCAGGGTTATGCCACTATGTTCCAGTTATCGCATGCTACTGTTGTGAAGATATTACTTGTCACTAAGGTTGCTTTCAAAAGAAATAATGCATCAAAAATAGTAGATGCGTGAACTGAGCTATTTCCTAGCACGGGAAAGAATCTTTGACTGCTCATTTCTCTTCATTGCCACCAGCTCTGCATCTCGAACAGTGTGTTAGGACATTGACAATTTAGGTTATTCATGTTCCCTGCTTGCTTCATTAAATTGGTATTGTACCACATTTCGTGTGTTTTCCCAGTCTGGCTGCACATAGAATAAGGTTCATTTTCCACAAGTTTGAATAAATTTATTCAGTTGACTGAATCCCTTGTTCAGCTCAGCAAACTCACTAGGTAGCCATAGTCCTGTAATTAGCCCATTAAATAAAAAATCTGGACTTACGGTTTCCATGCACTAGCAAATCAGTGGAATATGCTTCTCATTTACCCAAGCGCACAGCAGCGTTTCATCTAAATTAAACCAAGCGGAAAAAGGTAAAAAAACAAAACACATTTCTTTTATGTTTCTGCAAGAGCAATGACCTGGACATCAAAAATCAAAATAATCATAACCTTAGATTTCAAAGAAAAAAGCATTACACTTTGCTGGAGAATACACTGGGCAAAAAAATATTTATTATTGCAAAATTATTTTTCTTTTTCTCTTTTCATGCACTTGTAGTCCATTTGTCCAATAAGCACCTCATATCTGCCTTTATGAACTGTATTTAAGTATTTGTGCAAATAGCAAATACTAAAGGGTAAAGTTTAATTTAATAGACAAATATGATAGAGTCCCGAGGAAGGAAGTTGTATACGACAATCTGTGAATATACACTGTGGGAATAAATAGCATAATAGTCAACAATTGTATGCAATCCCCAGAGACACTGTTCTGCTTGACAGGTGAATTTAAGCTCATAAATCACTGTGTCTTGTAAGCAGAAATAAGAGCACTAGAACCCTATATATTTCATGGCCACTAAGCCAAGATGCCCAGTCCTCGCTTGAGTCATCTGGTATTTCGATTTCCACAGGTCCTGTTTGTGGAGCAAGATGGCAGCGTTGGCGTTATTAAAATGAGATAACAGGGTGGAAAAGGTGCATTTTTAGCAACATTTGTAGAAGAGTGGTGAACTACTTTCACTTTGCAAAAACCCTTGATTTTTATACTAGCTAGAGCCAGTGGCGATAAAGTCTGCTTACTTTCATTATTAAATAAAGTCATAAATGTTTTTATATCAAGCTGTTTTAGCAGATAAATGTACAAGTTCCATTTATTGTTAGGGCTGGTTCTAAAGAGGTAGGACTGGATGGACTTGGACTTTTGATGTGACGTTTACCCTTTTGAACACTGTGCCTTTTCAGATTTTTCTAACTTACTGCAAACCTAGGCAACATTTTAGTACATAGAGACATCTCCAAAGACCGACATGTAGTAGTGTGCTAGGCGGATGCTATAGCCATACTGGGCAGCGCGGTGGTTAAGTGGTTAGCACTTCTGCCTTACAGCACTGGGGTCATGAGTTAAATTCCCAACCATGGCCTTATCTGTGAGGAGTTTGTATGTTCTCCCCGTGTTTGGGTGGGTTTCCTCCAGGTGCTCCGGTTTCCTCCTACACTCCAAAAACATACTGATAGGTTAATTGGCTGCTAACAAATTGACCCTAGTGTGTGTGTGTGTGTGTGTGTGTGTGTTAGGGAATTTATACTGTAAGCCCCAATGGGGCAGGGACTGATGTGAGTGAGTTCTCTGTACAGCGCTGCAAATTAGTGGCGCTATATAAATAAATGGTGATGATGATGATGATGATACTGGTGCAAAACCAAAGTGATTTTCGGTGCGCTTCCTGTGTGCTTTGTAAATGAGGTCCTTTCTTTGAATTAATATTAACACATACAGCATAACAAGTAACAGGTATTGCGTCTGCTATAGCCATCCGGACAGGAAGTATTATGCTGTTGCTGGAAAATTGAGGCATCATTGGAGAGAAATCTTTCAAACATAGTTTAAACAAGTGTATTCCAAACCCAGTCCTCAGGGACCCCTAACAGTGCAGGATTTCCAGGTCACAAGTGAAATAATCAGTACAACCTGTGGATCTATTATCATGTGTCAGTCAGTAATGAATACACCTGTGCTCCAGCAAAGTGATATGGAAAACATACACTGTTAGGGGTCCATGAGGACTGGGTTTGGGAAAAACTGGCTTAGACCTTGGATTGTCTTTGGAAATTAGGGACAGTTGTCAGCAAGTAACATGTATACTGTTTGTTAAGATTATTAGTCATACTCCCAACCAGTAATGTAAAATTTCTGGAAATTGACTTGAGAAAAAATAAAAACAAATGCCATACATTTTTTTATACCAGTCTTTACATATCTAAATTCACATTCTTGCTATTTGGTGTTGATTGATCAGAAGTTACTTTTTATATCAGAAGGAAATGTGGACAAAAAGTAAATGAGGAAGTTACTCTATGTGAAGCAGAGATATCTATTGCAGAAATAACAAATCTATATATGTTATGAAATAACACTTAACTTAAACAATATTTCAAATCACAGCATAAGTCTGTATGTTTCCATCCAGTACCACAAGTCAAAGTTAAATCATAGGTCCATAAAATACACTTCTTTAAGTACGTGATATATTATGTATAACATGGTTTGTTCATAAGATTACACTATTTGTTATATTTATTACATTAAACATGTAGAGTCTGATTCATTAAGGAAAGTACATTTTCTCCCGGACAAACCATGTTCCAATGCAAGGGGTGCAAATTAGTTTATTATATTGCACATAAGTTAAATACTGTCTGTTTTTTTCATGTAGCACAAAAATACTTGATAGCTTATGTATATATTAAAAAATAAAGTTGATCTAGGACATGCCCTACCCCAACTATAAATCTGCCCTCACATTTTAAATGTACCTCCCCCGCCAATGCAATATGGTTTTACCAAGGTGCAAAGTTACTCCTTTTCTTTTGCTTTAATACCTTACCGAATCTGGCCTTTAGTGTATTCAGAAAATAATTAAATATTAACATATGTGTATTATAAACAGAGTTATCATATAAATAACAAAAATATGTGGGAAATAACTCATTAAATACAATCATTACCACATAATGAAACTTTGACTCCCCAGACTAATTTTCTGAGCTATCATCATCATCATCATCATCATCATTTATTTATATAGCGCCACTAATTCCGCAGCGCTGTACAGAGAACTCATTCACATCAGTCCCTGCCCCATTGGAGCTTACAGTCTAAATTCCCTACTATAGACACTCACACACAGACAGACAGACTGAGAGGGAGAGACTAGGGTCAATTTTTGATTGCAGCCAATTAACCTACCAGTATGTTTTTGGAGTGTGGGAGGAAACCGGAGCACCCGGAGGAAACCCACGCAAACACAGGGAGAACATACAAACTCCACACAGATAAGGCCATGGTCGTGAATCGAACTTATGACCCCAGTGCTGTGAGGCAGACGTGCTAACCACTAGGCCACTGTGCTGCTATCATAATGAGCCCTAAAAACTCACCTTTTTCTTAAAGCCTTTCTGTCTCCCACTTAACTTCCTACCTTATGTTCTGCCTCCGTTTCCCTACTCTCCCTCTCTCCCCTGCATCTCTCTGTCTGTCCACCCCTCCCCTTAGATTGTACGCTCCTCCGAGCAGGGCCATCTCTCCTCCTGTTTCCACCACTTTTAACTCTGCTCTCCAGCTACTTAGCCCTCCTCCTCGAGGGTCCTCCACACCACGTCCACTCTCGCTCCCTCCTCACCCCTGGGGGTCTCCCTGACTTCCGCGCCCTCCTTCTTGGGCCCCGTCGTTTGCGGATTCTCCCTCCCCCTTCCCCGGCCTCTCTCGCTGTGCATTGAGCTTATTGAGTTACTGTGCTTACTGTTTACTGTACTGTGCTGTCTCCCATTGTATTGTAATTTGTTTGTCCCTGTACGGCGCTACGGACACCTTGTGGCGCCTTATAAATAAAAATTATTAATAATAATAATAATAATAATAATAAAATGAGGATTTTCTGCTTCTTCTGATGATCATTTCCCCATTTTCTTAATCTTCTGATATGTGCAAGTTTACCCGCATTGAGACAAGCTTTTCTGCTCTTTCAAATGTTAGTCTACTTCTTGACATGGGGCCTGATTCATTAAGATACTTACATTAAGAAGTTTCTTATTTAAGTCTCCTGGACAAAACCATGTTACAATGCAAGGGGTGAAAATTAGTTTTCTGTTTTGCACATAAGTTAAATACTGAATGTTTTTTCATGTAGCACACAAATACTTCATAGCTTATTTGTACACTGAAATGTAAAGTCGATATTTGTGTTGTACATCACAAAACAGACAGTATTTAACTTATGTACAAAACAGAATACTAATTTGCACCCTTTGCATTGTAACATGGTTTTGTCCAGGAGACTGAAATAAGAAGTTTCTCAAGTTAAAATCCTTAATGAATCAGGCCCATGGTTTGGTTATTTTCTAATGTAGTCCAGTATCATTCATATACTGCAAAATATGGAGGAATTTGATGCAAGTAACAAGCCTTAGGTGTCAGAGGCTGCATCGTTCAAATACCTTGCCACCTTGCAGACTGCTTTCCTGAACCAAACACCGGAAGATGTTTTGTATTTTGCAACATTTGATAGTATATTTCCAACATTAAGTCCTAAGTGTATTGCTCATCTTGTAATGAACGCAAATGCAGAGGCAATGTTATCTTCAGTAACACTTTTCCTTTGAATCTTGGAACCAGGAGATTTACCGCTGCATGAAGTGATTGGAAACAAAATTCTTACAACCTGTTTAGAAAGTCTTTGTCTTTTAGTTCTTCTGTATTTATAAGTGGAGGTGCACTTAGATTGTCAACAACAGTTGATTTTATCTGAGCTATATGATAAGGAATGTATGACAGACGTGCACTGTTTGATTCAGGTGTAGTGATTGCTGAATAAATGGGCTTTAGAATCTTGAGTGCGTTCTGCAGCTGAATCCAGAAGATATCCTCATCAAGTAGTGTTCCTAACACTTCAGGGTACCTTAAGATACTCAATGATTATTGTTTACTGAAGAATTTCGCTGAACAACTTCATATTTTTTTTAAGGATACTTTATTTTATTCTTGCATTTCTTTTATATGTTTGATCTTTTATTTTTGCTTGTATACATCTTTTCCAGATTGACCAACTTCATGATGTCTTTAAGAAGAAGGTTTAGCCTAAGGGATGCACATTCTATTGTTGTAACTTATGTATATCCATTATGCTGCTTTCATATTATTTCATTGTTAGTAAGCAAAGAAAATCTTTTTACTTGCTATACTCGGCAGACCCTTAAGGTTTTTGTACTGTTTGCAGGATGCTTCTTACACAAATGGCTGCTTGTGGTCATCCTACTAGCATCTGTAAGTGTACATTTCATTTAATAACATGTGTAAGCCACTTTTTTTTTTCTCGTAGCTTCCAAATTAGTGACATTATTTTATTGGGGAGGAAATAAGAAAGATAACTTAATGGCTAGCATATATATATATATATATATATATATATATATATATATATATATATATATATATATATATATAAACAATACAGCTTCAACATGTGTATATTTAATAATGGGTACAGGAGAAAGGCCTGTGAATGACATCAATCCCCTGCAGGTCTAACCTCACTGCTACAAATTATTTCTCACAAAAGATCAGATTCAAAGGAATCCAATTATGAATTGCACGTTATACAAATATATTCATGTAGTAGATTATTATACTGAATTCAAAGAAAATGAAACTCTTGCCTTTCACTAAATAACAGTATACTTTCTTTAAGTTCCCTCCTGCTGCTTAAGCTCACAGGGCTAGGAAGATGCAAGTTCCACCTCCATAGCATACTTGCTTACTGTCTCAGAATGTCCGGGAGACTCTTGAGTTCTCCTGGACTCCCGGGAGAGTAAATCACCCTTGGGGATCCCACTGATCTTTTTGCAAAGTGATCAAGGTGGTGCGTGATGATGCTATTCACTTCAAATTGCGTAGACAGGGCCCCACTTCCTTTAAGCAATGACATGAATCGTGGCATTGTGCAGCAAGGGGGTTGGGGCGTGGTGTCAAAATGACTCCTGCATTTGCCCCTTGGATCTCGCCTACGGGATCTCCCAGGTAGGAGGTATAAAAATGTAGGCGAGTATGCTCCAAAGCCTATAGACTTACCCTGTCTCCTCTCTGCTGTGGCATTTGAACAAGCGAGGCAATAAGAACCTTGTTTCTTATCTGTGCAGGATAAGAATGGCTATCAGACCAATAGAAAACAGTAGGGCAAGTCCATGAATAAAGAAGGTACAAAATCTTTCTGTGAAAGTGGTAGTGCCCTCTGGTGACAGAATGAATCTTGCTTTTTGCTTTTGAGAGTGTTACTGTACTGCCTGTCCTCTAGAGTACACGACTTGTAAACATTGACTTAAACAATAGTGTAGATAGTCTTCCTTAAAACTGCTTTTATTACATAGTTGTTACTTAGAAAACATTTTTGGGAAATAAAGAACACATTTTATGAACACCTGCTATTATACCAAAAGCCAAAATTCACGGAATTGAATATTGGGGGAAGGCTTAATGATGCGATCGCGTTATTAAGCCCCGCCTCCACAAGTGTTTGGGAGGGTGACTACTCTTCCAGGAGTCCAGGAGGACTCCCCAAAATTTGGGATCCTCCCAGAAATTCTAGGAGATTTGGCAATATGAGATAAGTATTACATAAAAATTATAGACATCCTGTCCTGATATGTTGTCAGCCAGCAACATAGCAATATATCAATGGCATATCCAAAGTATAGTATGCAGTGACAATATGTGCTCATCCATTCTGTTAGGTTGTATCACTAGGCCCATTTTATTCACCTAGTGTATAGCATATCGATGCCGACTACCCCAACATCTTCACAACAAACGTCTCCTTCCCGACGCACTATGTATGACAACTGTTGTCAAATGTGACTTCAACCAATCGCTATGTAGGAAGAAGGCAGCGGCACTTATTGGCGTCACTGAGAAACGCAACGGTGATATCACTGCTGTTAAGGGGTTAATCTAAGTGTGCAACGATGTACAATGTAGTTTACAAAGGCTTCTACATTGTACATCGTTGCATACTTACATTAGCCCCATAACAGCAGCGATAATACCGTCGCATTTCTCAGTGACGCCATTAAGTGCCGCTGGCTTCTTCATACATCGCTATTGGTTGATGTCACATTTGACAACAGTCATCATTGATAGTGCGTCTGGAATGAGACGTTCGTCGTGAAGATGTTGGAGTAAGTGTTGTCGGGGTAGTCAGCATCCATATGCAGTACCCAGCCCGTGTACAGGGTCATTTGCACTACACATCTCTATTAATCTAATAAACTCTACCTGTGAACCTGTGATTTTTGTGAATTAATTATTAATATGCCAGTGCTTCATTAATAAGTAATTCCATAAGTGGTATGATAGAAGTGGAGGGATTGATCTATCTCAGGGCTAGATAATAATCAGCCAAAAAAATATAATAATTTAAATATCTATCTAATAAAAAAACAAATTGTTCTGTCCTCACTATACTTCCATTTGGTCTGAATATAATCAGACAGACAGAATTCCACTCCTACTTCAACAATCCAGACTAGGGGGTAAATTTATCAAGCTGTGGGTTTGAAAAATGAAGATGTTGCCTATAGCAATCAGATTCTAGCTGTCATTTTGTAGAATATACTAAATAAATGACAGCTAGAATCTGATTGGTTGCTATAGGCAACATCTCCACTTTTTCAAACCCACACATAAATTTACCCCAGATATGAAGATCTGAAGAATGGTGTTTATTTTAGTAGTAAAGAACATGTGAATTCAAGTGATAAAACTGTAACAAACAACTAGTAGAATAGAACAGAACTGGCAGAAGTTATAATATGAACAGATATAATGCAATGCAAACATGAAAAAAGGATATAATTGCATAGCTTGACAGAAGATCTTACCATCAAAGCTGTGTTGAGGGGAGAAATACACTGCATCTCTACTGACCATGTGAGATCTAATGATGGAGCTGTCCTGTAATTTACCCAAGGTGCATTGAGAGCTAATTACGGAGGCCTTAATTGTTCAGATAAGCTGATACTGGGCTGGCCACTAGATGGAGTTTACACAGAAATAAATGCATATGTAAAACAAACAATGCTGAAGGCATAACAATAATAATGTCAACAATGAATAATAAATGCATTTTAGTCCACCAACAATAAATAAAATGATCTAAAATAAAACATTGAATATTAAAAAAAATAAAAATTCAAAAGATAAACACCATGCCATATGAACCCATATTGATAAAAAGTCCCTGCCCAGAGAGTGTAATACAATGAAATAGACATTGATAATAAAAAATTGTATACATAGTGGATGGAAGCAGAGTTTGCTGAAATTGCACTCCAAATCGCAGGTGTAAAATTCTTTCAAAGTGCGTGTATATGCACATTTGCAAATATCTGAAGATTTCCCATTAAACCATTTATTTTATATGCATTCACTATTAAGCATCAGTAGCATTTTAAAATCATCTCTAATACGTCAGAAATAATTCACAGTCTCATGTACAGTAACAGAAAGTTTTGTTTAAACATACACACAAAGGAATATTATATGCATGGAGTGATGAAGAAAGCACCAATCAGCGTCAGTGGAACATTCACAAACAACCAATCGCAATCGCCTCGATAATGCCAGCGACCATCATCGTCATCATTGGCTACTTGCACCTGCACCTGACCACCAGCAAATAATACAGCTTTTCCAGGAGTAAATGCATCTTTTTCCCAGTCTGTATCTGTTTGCAATGTACAAACATACCCTTACTTTACTCAGGCTAATTTAGAAAGACTTCATCCCACCCCATCCCGCCCATCCAGGTGTGGCTGGCGTTAGCGGCAGAATCATGCAAATCTTCATACTTGCATATGCATGTGCCCACTATTCTGGGCATGATCAGTGTAAAATCCTGCCTGCAGATACAGAGAAATGAGCTCAATATGCGATAAACAAATTATTTACTAAATATCACAATTTTTCGATGTTGTTGAAACCAAAGCCACATATGCCTCCTCTTCTCCATCTCTGCCCTTATCCTGTAAGTCGCGGTTCCCAAAGTGTGCGCCGCGGCTCTCTGGGGTGCCGCGGCGCTGTCACAGGAGTGCCGTGATCACCCTCCAAACAAAAAAAGAAAAAACAAACAAAAAAAAAACTTACCCATCCAGCGCCGGATCCTTGCCCTCACTGACTGCCGGGCGTGACGTCATCACATCCGACAGCATCAGTGAGGAGTGGCAGCAGAGAGAACAGAAGACAGCGGAACATGAAGAATGAAGGTAAATAAAGGAACGGAGAGTGAAGGGGACAGAGACACGCTGAAGGAGGAGGAGGGGGGGACAGAGAGAGAGACACGCTGAAGGAGGAGGGGGAAGGGGAGGGGAGGGGGAACAGAGAGAGAGAGAGAGACACTGAGGGAGGGGGACAGAGAGAGAGAGACATGCTGAAGGAGGGGGACAGAGAGAGAGAGACACGCTGAAGGAGGGGGACAGAGAGAGAGAGAGACATGCGGAAGGAGGGGGACAGAGAGAGAGAGAGACATGCTGAAGGAGGGGGAGAGAGAGAGAGACACACGCAGAAGGAGGGGGACAGAGAGAGAGACACGCTGAAGGAGGGGGACAGAGAGAGAGAAACACGCTGAAGGAGGGGGACAGAGAGAGAGAGACATATGCTGAAGGAGGGGGACAGAGAGAGAGGGAAACACGCTGAAGAAGGGGGAGAGCGAGAGAAAGACACACGCTGAAGGAGGGGGGCAGAGAGAGAGACACACGCTGAAGGAGGGGGACAGAGAGAAAGACACACACTGAAGGAGGGGGACAGAGAGAGAGACACACACTGAAGTAGGGGGACAGAGAGAGAGAGAAAGACACGCTGAAGGAGGGGGACAGAGAGAGAGAGAGAGAGACACTGAAGGAGGGGGAGAGAGAGAGAGAGAGACGCTGAAGGAGGGGGAGAGAGAGAGAGACGCTGAAGGAGGGGGAGAGAGAGAGACACGCTGAAGGAGGGGGACAGAGAGAGAGACGCTGAAGGAGGGGGAGAGAGAGAGAGACGCTGAAGGAGGGGGACAGAGAGAGAGAGAGAGACGCTGAAGGAGGGGGAGAGAGAGAGACACGCTGAAGGAGGGGGACAGAGAGAGAGACACGCTGAAGGAGTGGGACAGAGAGAGAGAAACACGCTGAAGGAGGGGGACAGAGAGAGAGAGACATATGCTGAAGGAGGGGGACAGAGAGAGAGGGAAACACGCTGAAGAAGGGGGAGAGCGAGAGAAAGACACACGCTGAAGGAGGGGGGCAGAGAGAGAGACACACGCTGAAGGAGGGGGACAGAGAGAGAGACACACACTGAAGGAGGGGGACAGAGAGAGAGAGACACACTGAAGTAGGGGGACAGAGAGAGAGAGAAAGACATGCTGAAGGAGGGGGACAGAGAGAGAGAGAGACGCTGAAGGAGGGGGAGAGAGAGAGAGACGCTGAAGGAGGGGGACAGAGAGAGAGAGAGAGAGACGCTGAAGGAGGGGGAGAGAGAGAGACACGCTGAAGGAGGGGGACAGAGAGAGAGACGCTGAAGGAGGGGGAGAGAGAGAGAGAGACGCTGAAGGAGGGGGACAGAGAGAGAGAGAGAGACGCTGAAGGAGGGGGAGAGAGAGAGACACGCTGAAGGAGGGGGACAGAGAGAGAGACGCTGAAGGAGGGGGACAGAGAGAGAGACACGCTGAAGGAGGGGGCAGAGAGAGAGACGCTGAAGGAGGGGGCAGAGAGAGAGACGCTGAAGGAGGGGGGGCAGAGTGAGACACTGAAGGAGGGGGGCAGAGTGAGACGATGTAGGGGGAGACACAGTGTGTGAGATGGCGAAGGGGCGCAGTGATGAAGAGGCACAATGGGATGTTGAAGGAGTATAAATACATCTTACGTCATTTTGACCCAACTACTTAAAAAACGGGACTATCTGATAATTATTTTTGCTTAGGGGTGCCTTGGAAAAATTATGGTGACCCTAAGGGTGCCTTGAACTGAGAAAGTTTGGGAACCACTGCTGTAAGTGTTGCCCACTCTACTGGGCACAGGCACATCCCTCTATTCAGCCCCCCACATCTCTTCTTCCCTTCCTATCTGTACGTTGGAATTCACTTTTACCTCTTTGCCTTATGTACTTATCTCTGCTAAACTGGTACTTGTTTATACATTAATAAAATAAGCAAAATAGACAGGTCGCCTATGGCGCAGACAATCGGGAGGAGTCTAGTGAACACTCCCTAATGAGGGGTAGGTATACAACCTGGCGGATTGGTGGTATCAACCCTTTAGATAATATATAATAGAAGTCAATGTGATATCCCCTTGATGCACAGTAAGTGCCTTACTTAATCACTAATAGATATACCTTCTCTATTAGTGATTAAGTATTGTATATGCTAACCCACTGAGGAATAAAGGCACTTACTGTGCGTCAAGGGGATATCACATTGACTTCTATTATAACATATATTGGTGAGAGGGAATGCACGCAGACTTAATCTTTATTTTCAAGTATCCTGGCACCCTTCTCTCACCATATAAGTCATTTTAAGTAGATAGAGAAATTACAGTTATAAGAATTAACCCATAACATAATTGTGGGGTATAAGGCCTAATCATAACTGCATTGTAAATACTGTGTGTCAAATAAAACCATTTATCATTTGTTTTTCTTTGTAAGTCAAATGCAAATGACTTCAGAGTCCTGCTCTCAAATGGCCTGTGTTTATTCTGTGGCTCTGCAGATCCCTGTGTTAAAAGATAACATAATCTCTTTCAGGGGAAGCTGAGCAGCTTCAAAGGCCTCTGGGGTGAGCTATATCCTGATATAGGAGAGTTTTTTGACACCTAAAGAGACTTTGGACAGATGGCAGTGAGCTGTTCACAGCTTGATGTCTTACACAAGGAGACCACATGAGGAACCGCCCTTTAGTAAATCTAGCCCATGATCTCATCCACCAAATTAGCTTCCTCTGCAGACTATAAGACTCTTCTCCTACACTCAGCAAATTGCCAGTGCAACACTTTCCTAGTTCCTAGTTCTAGACTACCACAGTTGCTGTTTGATTGCTGCTTCATCCTGCCTGTTGTATGCAGATCTCAAACATCAACCTTTCGTGTGAATTCAGCTTCATCCTGTTTGCTGCTTCATTCTGCCTGCTGTATACAGATTTCAACCACTTATTCATCCTGTTAGCTGTTGTATGGATTTAAAACCATTAACCTTTTGTGTGAATTCAGCTTAATCTTGTTGCTGTTATATGGACTTCAAACCATTAACCCTTTGTATGAATTCAGCTTCATTCTGTTTGCTGAAATAAAAGCTATTTATTCATCGTGTGGATTCACCTTCATTCTATCTGCTCCTGTACAGTTTCCAGCTGTTACCTTCTGTGTGGATCCTCCTCTCATCAATCTATTCCTGTCTCTCCTACTGTCTCTCTGGGGTAGTAGGTTGTTGCTCTGAGTCATCCACTTTTTGGAGCCATCTCTGTGTCTTGGGGTACCAACTTCCAGTTCCAAGCCTGCCTTAGGTTCTGAGTTCTGAGTTGTCCAGGGCCAGCTCCAGGCTTATTCTGTTCAGGAGGTTGCCAGCCCTGTCTGGTCTCTGTCTGTGTTCTGAGTCTTCCCAGTCCCAGTTGTGGTACTATATTCCTCTGAGTTTCTGAGTTCTTGGCGGTATTGAGTCTCTGGTCGTGGGTTCAGTTCCTCCCTGTTCCCACATCCAGGTTCCAGTCCCTCAGGTCCAGATTCCAGTTGTTTTTGGTTTTTTTTAAACTCTTTATTTGAGGAGGAAACAACAGGAACAATACCGACAACATTTTTGACAAGAAAAAATCTTAATAATCAAGATGTCTCCTCTGAGTTTTATACTTTTATAACAGTGGGAAGGGTGAGAGAGGGTGGGGGGAAGAAAGGCACAAGTATTGTTAACAATGTAGCTAATAAATAAATGAGCAAGCAAACTTGGAACGTTGCTAGAAAAACTGGGACACACAATTACATTGGCTACCCAAAAAAGAAATAGCATACAGACATTACTCACCAGCAGCGCGCCATATCCAGCCTGGGGGGGTCAAGAGGCGGCCCAAGAACTATGTTCCATCTGCAGGAGGAGGAGCCGCATTGGATAGGCAGCTACGGCTCTCTAGTAAGTACCACGGGGCCCACACCTTATCAAAATTAAATGATTTATCATGAAGGTAACACGTTATACTCTCCATGCTTGCGACATGTCCTATGTAGGACCGTAATTCCTGCATAGACGGAGCCCTGGGGTCTTTCCAGTGTTTTGCTATTAGGGATTTAGCAGCTGCCAAGATGTGGGAGATAAGCTTGTTAGAGGGCGCACTCTCATCGGGTATAGGGCGACAGAGAAGGAATGACCAGGGGTCTTTACTTATCTGTTGTTCTGATACAGAGTTTATGAGTGTAAGAACCATGTTCCAGAAAGGAACAATGCGAGGGCAGGTCCACCATATATGTAGCATCGTACCTCTCTGGCCACATTCCCGCCAGCAGCTCGGAGTGGCCGTAGGAAACATTCGAGACAGCTTATCAGGAGTGTAATACCACCTATAGTACACTTTGTAGGCAGTTTCCTTAATTAATGTAGAGATAGAGCTCTTGGCAATCCCCTCCCTGACCTCTTCCCAGCATAAGTCGTCTGGAGGTGGACCCAAGTCATTTTCCCATTCCCGCTCATGTCGGCTTGGAGTATCAAAAGTATAATCTATGAGCCAATTATAGATCTGGGAGATCATCCCTTTAGTGAGAGGTGAATGTAAACACATGTATTCAAAGGAGGTTGGGGCCCGGAGAGCCTCCTGGGGGGGCAAAGACATGGCGAAGTGTCGAACCTGGAAGTACTTAAAAAAGAGCGGACGAAACGGTTCAAAATTATGATAAAGTTCAGACATAAAAGCCCAAGTTTGATTAACCACCAGGTCCAAAACCGCCCGTATTCCCGCCTTTATCCAATGTTTAAATTGCAGCGTTGAATTGCCAGGAGGGAAGTGTGGGTTGTCCCAGAGAGGAGTCAGAGGTGAGACAGGGGAGGGCAATTTATATTTTACCCGGCATGAGTCCCAGAGGGATAAGCTGAGTTTAAGAGATTGAAGAGAGGAGGCTGCTGGTGGTCTATCTATATTAGCCAAACCCCAGAGTGATGCCATGGAGGGGACCCCAACATAGTGGGTCTTCAGGTCCACCCAGGCTACGGACTGGTAAGGCGCATAGGTTACCGCCACCTGGGTCAAATGGGATGCCAAATAATAGAATTTAATGTCTGGAAAGCCCCTGCCTTCTCGGGCCCTGGGCTTTTTAAGCACTGTTATCGAGATTCTAGGGGGCTTGGCACGCCATATAAACTTTAGGAAGGAGGAATGTAAGTCCCTAAACACAGAATCGGGGACCCTCACCAGAAGAGTCTGGAAAAGATACAGAAGTTTTGGGACCAAATTCATCTTAATAGCAATAATCCTCCTCAGCCACGATATGATATAGCTCTCTTCCAAGTCTCCATGTCCTGTTTGATTTTTGACAGAAGGGGGGGGAAGTTTTCCCGATACAATCTCTCATAGGATGAGGTGATATAAACTCCAAGATATTTGATCTTATTTACCTGCCAGCGTATTGTGAAATTAGTCTGTAAATTGGTCCTAAGGGAGGGGGAAGCGTGGAGGAGCATGGCCTCAGATTTAACAAAATTAATTTTATAGCCAGACAGGAGGCCATATTCATCCATAAGATTATATAGGGCGGGTAAAGACTCCTGAGGATTCGTCAGAGAAAGAAGTATGTCCTCTGCGAAGAGAGAGACCATGAATTCCCGTGGTCCCACTGTCACACCTGAGATCGACGTCGACTGTCTAATCATCGCCGCCAAGGGTTCTATCACTAGTGCAAAAATTAAGGGCGAAAGGGGGCAGCCCTGCCTCGTCCCGTTGGAGAGAAAGAGGGGGTCGAAAAGAGACCCATTAACCAGCACCCTAGCTGAGGGAGAGTTATAAAGGGCAGATACCCCGGTCAGAAATTCAGCCGTGAAGCCGTACGCCTTCAAAGCTAGGGTCATAAAATCCCAAGAAATCCGATCGAACGCCTTCTCGGCGTCCAGTGAGAGCATCATGGCCGGGAGGCGCCTTTGATTAATGATTTGAACAAGGTCAATTGCGCGGCGAGTATTATCCCTCACCTGGCGACCCGGGATGAAACCCACCTGATCATAATGGATTAGATCCGGAAGGACTCCATTCAGACGGGTAGCCAGGATCTTTGCATATAACTTAATGTCAACATTAAGAAGGGAGATGGGACGGTAGCTTGCACAGTCGCTAGGGTCTTTCCCCTCCTTATGTATAACTACAATACGCGCCTCTAACATTGATTTCAGGAAGGGTTCACCATGGAAGACATCATTGAACAGGGAGCGGAGGTAGGGAACCAAGGTCTGGGAAAATCTTTTATAGTAGGCTGCAGAAAAGCCATCAGGCCCTGGGGCCTTGGAGGTCTTTTGGGCCTTGATAACTGCCAGTATTTCCTCTGATGTAATCTCCTCATTTAGTTGTTGGATTAGGCTACTGGAAAGGGTAGGGAGGTTCGCTTGCCTCAAGAAAGCTGCTATTGTGTCCGCAGGGGGGGCACTCCCGGGATTAGATTCCAGTTGTTTATTCCAGTACGGAGTCCAGTCCAGCATTCCTCCTCCTAACGTCTGGTATACAGGAATAGAGGTACCCCTATGAGCAAGACACTCATCTGGCCTCCCAGTTTCCACTACATCCCTGCCACAGCTAGCCCCAAGGGTCCCGAGACGGATCTCATAAACCCTATTGCCGGAACATGAAGTTTGTTGGAGGAGTGATAATGGTATGGGGCTGTTTTTCAGGGTTTGGGTTAGGCCCCTTATCTCCAGTGAAGGGCACTCTTAATGCTTCTGCATACCAAGTCATTTTGGACAATACTATGCTTCCAACTTTGTGGCAACAGGTTGAGGAAGGCCCTTTTCTATTCCAACATGACTGTGTCCCAGTGCAAAAAGTAAGAATTACAAAGAGTTCTGTGTGGAAGAACTTGACTGGCGCGCACAGAGCTCTGATCTCAACCCCATCGATCACTTTAGGTATGAACTAGAACGGAGATTGCAAGCCAGGACTTAAGTAACTCCCATTGAGGTGCAGTCAGATGTCACTTAAATCTTCACCAACAAGTAGGTTCATGGGATCACTCTGTACCATTCAGATTTGCAGTCTCAAGAAACCACTTCACTATTAAAAGTGCCCTCTTGTCTTTACTTTTTAATGCATTTGTCATTGGGTATCGATCCATTCTGATTCTGTTGTGGAACTGCCTATCTATGTAGGATTCAGAGGCTTAAGCTTACAATAGAAAGGTGACAGATCTAATTACATCATATGCTGAACTTGTTCAACCCACATACACATTTTTACAAATAATGTATAGAGAGAGAGCAATAGCATAAAAAATGTGCAGTAGTCCGACGACCCGGTGTTAACTATTTCTAGTCACTGTTGGGTTAAGTATCACTCTGACTTTTTGAAATATTAGGAATTATGGTTGTAATCCCATAAATAAATTTTCCTTAAATACAACCACCAGCATTTTATGGATTTGGTCAATGTTCTGAATATATGTGTAGTAGCATTACATACACTCACCTGCAATTATTTTGTTTGCACATATAACTTCCCTTTATAGGTAGATCTAACTGAACATATCTTTGTGTCTTTTTAAAAGGGCTAATGCATTCTAATACATGCACCTGTAAAAGCGTATTTTCTGTAAATTATTTTATTCCCGGATTTTTTAGTAAAGCACATCTAATGCAATTTATGATGCACTTAACAAGCCTGATGTATTTGAATACATGATAATGCCTGTACATACAGTGTTGGTAGGATTAAGCACAGACTGTTTTCACATCGTGTGTGTTAGTGTGTGTGTGTGTGTGTGTGTGTGTGTGTGTGTGTGTGTGTGTGTGTGTGTGTGTGTGTGTGTGTGTGTGTGTGTGTGTGTAGAGCTTTCAATCCACACTATTGTATGAGACACAAAGCGCATAGAGGTCAGTAACTTTCATTTTGCTGCTTTGGTTAATGTAGTAGAGAAAGCATTCGGACATCTAGAAATTCTCCATGCAATTTGTAATTCCTGTCTGATTTCCTTTTAATCTTATTATTTAATGTACAGAATGAGTATGAGGTCATAAAGAAACAATACAGAAAAAGTAATAAATAGTTGACAGACATGGCCCATTTGTAAAATAACAGGGATCAACGCATGGTGTTTATGGGCAGCATGGTGACTTAGTGGTTAGCACTTATGCTTCACAGCACTGGGGTCATGAGTTCGATTCCTGACCATGGCCTTATTTGTGTGGAGTTTGTATGTTCTCCCCGTGTTTGTGTGGGTTTCCCCTGGGTGCTCCAGTTTCCTCCCACACTCCAAACACATACTAGTAGGTTACTTTTATGAATGCACAAAACAACCCAATTTTGTAACATTCTCAGAGGAGGTGGTGATTGAGGACCAGTGTCTAAGTTTTATTTTTTTTTATAGCTCAAATTTTATTCAAACAACCTGGGTGACAGCCAGCATACAATGAGATAGCAGTAACAGAATACACATTCAAAACAACGCAAACACTGTCACAATACATGTTAGAAATTGCTGTACATAGATAGCAACATGTAGCACAAAAACTGGAAAACTGGGTTGACACAAGCAATATCCTTATTATTAGAAAGGGCAATGGGTGGGGAGGGGTGGGTGGGCAGGAGGGGGGGGGGGGTCGTCTGTGCTGGTAAGATAATACCGGCCGACGCCTCAGAAGGAGTAGCTTTCTCTCTATCTATAGGATTATTATGGATAGAATTATCTAGGACATACGAGACAACCTCTAGGAGGGGGAGTATTAGTGGCTTCAGTGATGTAGCCAGGGGGGCCCAGATTTGGTAAAACTTGTCGTCTTTATCCCGTAGGTGAAAAGTGATGCTAGTAAATGGGGGGAGGAAGGGGTTGGGGGATGTTGGGAGGGATCATTATCTTAATTTATCTATATGGCACCACAGAATCTGCAGCACCACAGCATTAACAATAATGCAACAGAAAAAAATACATTTGTATCTTTTGCTTTAATATAAAACCTATGGGCCTGATTCATTAAGGATCTTAACTTAAGAAACTTCTTATTTCAGTCTCCTGGACAAAACCATGTTACAATACAAGGGGTGCAAATTAGTATTCTGTTTTGCACATAAGTTAAATACTGACTGTGTTTTCATGTAGCACACAAATATCAACTTTAAATTTCAGTGTACAAATAAGCTATCAAGTATTTGTGTGCTACATGAAAAAACAGTCAGTATTTAACTTATGTGCAAAACAGAATACTAATTTGCACCCCTTGCATTGTAACATGGTTTTGTCCAGAAGACTGAAATAAGAAGTTTCTTCAGTTAAGATCCTTAATGAATCAGGCCCTATGTCAATATGTTAAGTATGCTATTTTATGTAATTAGATGCATGTATCACAATGTGTCTAGCTGAAGTCAAATGGCAAGTATTATTTCAAACAGAGTCAGAACACTTGTCAGATGTAAGTCAGGTTGGCACACAAAGCGGGCAGTCAGATATCAATCAGGTTGGCACACAAGTGGGCAGTCAGACATAAGCTGGATAGGCACGCAAGCGGGTAATTAGACGTAAGCTGGGTCAGCATACAAAGAAGGTAGTCAGGAGTGAGCCTGGTCACCACACAAAGCAGGAAGTCAGACATAGGACAGGTTGGCACCGCAGCAGGTAATCAGAAGTAAGTCAAGTCAGCACACAATAGCAGGGAATCCAAAAATAACAGGTTCTGGATCTGAATAAAAAAAAAGAAGAAAAAGGAATCCTGCGCTGGGCTTCACCACAACAAATAAACACAAATCGCAGCTGCTAACCCCTAATCAAAAACAACAACAGACCAAAAAGAAAAAGCAACGCTGAAGAGAGATATATAGGTGTGGCCTTTACTAGAACAATCAAAGGAAACCATGGCAGGATACATAAAACCAGAGATACTAGTATATAAAAAAATATATTTAATGTCTCAATAAATATAATACATAGGCCTCATAAATTGGTAATGGAAACCAAACATGTAAAAAACACTCGGACTAAAAGCTGTATAAATGAAATCAGAAATGCTTCTATAAACGGACTAAATTGATGAGTATGTCCGTGTAACTAGAAAATATATGGTAGTTCATGTAAAGATATAATCACAATAAAATCCCTCCAAGACATCCAGCAAATTGGCCCATAAGTTGAAAGATATATAGCAATCAAAGTAATGCTGGTATATTAATGGTATTCCATGTCCAGATCCTGATGGAATGTCACTGGTAAAGGACTTGCATAGGAAAGAAATTATATAACTGACTTAATTGTCCCAGTGGTTCCAATGCTGCAGCTCCCAGCTTATGACCCCGTCTGGGTGCTCTGTACACAACTGTCGGAGAACATTACCCAAAAACACAGCAGTATGTTTCCTCACCGTCAGTGACGTTAGTATTAGCAAAGGTGAGTAGGTCTTCACAGACAAAATAATGTAGAGATTGATTTCAGCATTGGTAGCACGTTCCAATTAGATCAATTAGGGCAGATAAATCCTGTAAATAAAAAATTAGTCCAATATCAGATAACTGACGCAGCGATGCCAGTGTAAAAAATCTGACGCGTTTTGTCTGTTGAGCCCAGACTTTATCAAAGAGACCTAGGCTGTAATGGTAGATCCTCCTAAGGGTACATGGTAGTCAATGGTCCAATAAACACTCTGCCAATTACAAACACGTTTCAATCTTCCAAGGTATTGAAACAGATCTCATTGAAAGATTGAAACGCGTTGGTCTTTGGAGAGGTTTTTTATGGACCATTGACTACCATCTACCCTTTGGAAGATCTACCATTACAGCCTATGATGTGTGACCAACTTAAACTTGGCTGACCGATATGCTCTTTTCATGGATAGATCTGGTATGAATATTGGCTGCATTAAACACCTCATAAGGGGATGTATATTGTTTTTATGATTTTAATAAATTGTACCATCATTTTATAAGGGTAATCCGCCTAGATATTTTTTTTGTACTTTTGTTTTTGTTTACATGTACTCCTGAGGGAAGTTGATGTGTGCCCCATTGCTAGGCATCGGGGCGCTTCCACTCTCGCCTGCCAGCCCCGGCAATAGGGGCGCATGTGCCTCCATTGCTAAGGCAACGAGACGCTTCTTTCTGTTTCCTGTCGGCAGTCAACTAGTCTGACCGCCGAAACCACTGTCCACCAATCACATTCAAGTGTCCTCTATTTCAGGAAGGCTCTGGCACCATTAGGGTGCCAGAGTATATAGGTCTCCCTATGCTCCAGCACTTCTGTATGTGTTACAGAATTCTGCCTGATTACCTGTGTACCAACCTGGCTTCCCCTGACTCTGCTTTGAATAATCCCTTGGTGTATTCTTAGTTACCTGGTTTTGACTTCTGGCCTCCTGACCTCGCCTTTGCCTACTCCTCTGTACCTAGTCTGTCCGCACGGTTGACCACTGCCTGTACGACTACGTTTGTTCACCTCAGAGGGCCGCGACCTGCACGTCTCTTGCAGCGAACCCCAAACTCCCTTGCGGGGGTCCCTGGTGTAGGGCCACATTTTTCATAAGGTGCAAGACTCACTGTGCCAGACCTACTTCACTATAAGTGGTATATTTTCTCTTTTATGTGAAACTGCTGCCTCAATTGTGAAGTGGTGAATATATAAAAAGAAAGAAGATCTTTTCCTGTGATTTGGACTACTTCATGCAGACTATTTATTAATTTATTTATATGAACATTCTTCTTTATGATCTTTTTTTCTGTCTGACTAAATTCCAGCGCCAGTTGTCTACCTCTTTTTGTTTATAGTTTTAAGTCTGGATTAGTGGTTATCCTACTGGATAGGTAGGGCTACAGGGATTTTCATTTCAGCGGTCTTTGGACATTTATTGGTATAACCCACTTTTGTTATGCTCCTGGACACGTCAGATAGTCAAATGCTCATTACGTGGGGTTGAAAAAGGGGGGCCACTACCCCAATTTTTCTATGGGGTCTGGCAGATACACTGCTCCACCTGTTCTTCTGGATCAACCATAAAGACAACAGGTAATTGCAGATAGTGAGTGATTGAACTTCATTAATGTATCTATTTCTACTCTATAAACAAACTATACAATATATATAAATAGATGGCTTATAAAATGGATTGAACTCACAAATAAAAAAAAGAGCAATCAGATATATTGGTTCAGAGCAAACAATAATCCTCCTAAGTGACTCATTTTCTTGCAACAATGATATCTCTTTTAAACATAATGCAGCCTCTTTACATAATTCTACAAGATAGCATTAGTTCTGACAATTACATCAAGGGCACATTAGAGGCTGTTATCATTGCAATAACCTATTTCACAATAAATTATCTTTGTATTTATCGCAGTAAATGAAACAAGGTGAGACAACATAATTATTAAAGAGTACTAGACAGGTTGCATCTCGATTTGTGGAGTGGGTAAGTCTGATTGGATCAATGTGTTTGCTTTTGACACCATGGAGTAAAATATGGCAAAATATCCACTTATATATAAATTTGTTTCCATGAATCCTCTTGAATTTGTTAATAGAATTAGATTAAAAGAGATACACTTGTTGCCTGCTGGGCTGTACACTGTCCCCAGCCTTTACTTGAGGACATCCATTGCACACATAGCTGCCATAGCACATTTGTGGTTTAGGGCATGAGTTCACCCTTTAACTAACTCTCCCAGGTATTCCTATTGTCTACAATAGGGGCAGCCAAATGTTTACAAATCTGGCCTAAAGAGGACTTTGGGGTATATTTACTAAGCTGCGGGTTTGAAAAAGTGGGGATGTTGCCTATAGCAACCAATCAGATTCTAGCTTTCATTTGTTTTGTACCGTCTACAAAATGATATCTAGAATCTGATTGGTTGCTGTAGGCAATATTCCCACTTTTTCAAACCCGCAGCTTAGTAAATCTAGCTCTTTGAGTTTCTTGTGTTGTCTTCTGTTTGCCTCTATGTGTTTTGTATCTATCCTTCGTCTTTCTCCTGCTTCCACTTGGGTCCTAGATGAGGCCTATCTATCCTCAGTAGGATAATTTTCCAGCTATCCACTTCTTTATACAATTCAAATTTCAGACCAACATTCAAATTTTTAAAACATCGCTCATAATGTCAATGGCTTTCACCCAATTTATAAATCCATATATACAGATGTAGTTTGCTAACCAGATTATCACAAACCTATTGCACTAATTATCTGAGCTCCTGTCTTTAGTGCTTACACTTGCAAGAGAAGTCGGAGGTTCTTTATTGCTTTCAGGAAAAAGGTCAAGTTTAACTGCACACTGGATTTCACATAGACTGCATGTATGTATCACTAACAATATATAAGTGGAAAACAGTGCTTATTTGTTGCCAAACATGAAGAACTAGAGCCTATGGCTGCAATTTATATTCCCTTTTCTTAACAATTAACAATCATAAATAAATATAAATATGCATAAAATTGCGAGTTAAAAAAAATCTTTACAAGTCCTCACACAGCATGTAACAATAAACTGTAGGTATTGGAAAGTATTAAATTATTAGCTGTAAAAACGGTCTCTTGTGTGACTCATATTAGTGTCAAAATTCCTTGTGATATGGCAATGCTGCAGCTCAATAAAAAATATCCATATGATTATTGCTTCCAAGGATAATTATCAAACGTAAAGTTCCTTCACCAGGTGAACTGGAGCTAGAGTATCCCACTTAGCAACATTGTAACTTGCATCAAATCTTCTTCCTCATAATATGTTACTCTCATGTATCCAACAGTCCTGTGTAAGGAAAGTGCTGATTTATTATGTTCAATGTGATGCTCCTTGTAGTGGATCCCTGTTCATTTCTCAAGTAGTAACCAGCAAATGTTCTGTTTTCACTGGTCACAGTGTCCAGATCACTAATTGAAATATAGCCACCCTGTCAGCTGTCCTCAAAGAGCACTTGGATACAAAGGTGGCTATTGTTTGTGCCTTGTGCATTTTATTGCATGATGCCAATCCCCCCCCCCCCTTCAAAAACACGCACCTTTTCCGGATAATGAAGCAAACAAAACGGGTGTTGTAATTTCATATTGTGAATCTTATCTAATTATACTCCCTGATATGTTTGGATGTCTCATTTGCTTCTCAAGGTCATAGCATTTTCCAGAAAATGTATCCTTAACCAAGGAGGCCTATACTACCTCACAATAATCTATATTGGTTCCTCGTTCCTTATTTGTACCTTTCAATTAGCATAACAATACCTTTGCTCGCAGGGCCCTCTTAAGAACATCTTGGGCCCCCGGGCACAGCAGTGCACCGGAGCCCCTATATATACAAAAAAAAAAATATTATATATATGGGCCCTGCAGCCCAGGGGGGCCCGTCGGAGGCAGCAAAAAAAAAAAACCTGGAAAAAAAAAAAAGACAATACTTACCTTGCGGTCAGCTGGCGATCCGGCTCCCTCCATGGTCTCCTCCTCCGTCACGCTCCGCAATGGATGTCGGACGGGCGTGATGACGTCACGCCCAACATGCACTGCGAGCGCCGCACGGAGGAGGAGACCATGGAGGGAGCCAGATCGCCAGCTGACCGCAAGGTAAGTATTGTCTTTTTTTTTTTCCCAGGTTTTTTTTTTTTTGCTGCCTCCGACGGGCCCCCCTGGGCTGCAGGGCCCCCGGGCACCTGCCCATTGTGCCCAATGGGAAAGACGGCCCTGTTTGCTCGGGTATTGTAACTGATCCTGAGTACTGCATCCATCTAGTCTCTGACTATTCTAAAATCTGCTCAGCTTGTGGATAACCCATCTAACTACTGTATTCTTTATTTGCCATCCTGTATAAAGTCTTTGTAGATAGCTTCTGCATCTGCTCAGCCATCAGACTTCGCTAGACATGCCACTATTGTGACAAAGCTAAGAATCGGAACTCAACTAGCACCTGAATACTCTCATTTTCCTAAACTTGTGTAACCCCCAGCTGCCCCCTTTGTGACTGTGATGCTGGGAATTACCAATAAAACATGTCCCTGGGGACCTGAGGAATTCCAAATGATTAGCAGTTGGTGAAACCCATATCCCATCAATCCAATCTGCTAGGAGGTGAAAGGCCAACAGCAGAGTGTTAGAAACTTACCTGTTCCTTTGCTGCTGATTCCTGTCTCGGTGTACAGGTCAGGCAGTCACATGAGTGTGGCTGGGAGGCGGCATATACAATCTGAAGAGAATATTAGGCTCACCTTGACACTGCAACTGTGTCAAAGCAACAAGTTACTACTTGGCGTCTGGCTCTCCCTGTGTACCCTTGTGCTGCTTTCCGGTGTTTCCCTGTGTATGACCTTTTGGCTTATTAGACTTCTGCTTCTGGACATCCACTCTGCTGCCTGTGCTCCTGTGTATTCGAGCTAAATCTCCATATTGACAACACTGCTGCCTGTGCTCCTGTGTATCCGATCCGGCTATCCATACTGACTACTCTGCTGCCTGTGCTCCTGTGTATCCGACCCGGCTATCCATACGGACTACTCTGCTGTCTGTGCTCCAGTGTATCCAATCCGGCTATCCGTACTGACTACTCTGCTGCCGGTGCTTCTGTGTATCTGATCCAGCTATCCATACTAAATAATCTGCTGCCTGTGCTCCTGTGTATCTGACCCGGCTATTCATATGGACTACTCTGCTGTCTGTGCTCCAGTGTATCCGATCCAGCTATCCATGCAGACCACCCAGCTGTCAGTGCTCCAGTGTATCCGACCCGGCGACTCTACTGTATGCAGTGATTCTTCAGTGTATCCGACCTGGTGTTCCACTGATTACGGCTTAGGTTTCTTCTGTGTGTGCTGTACCACTTCAGCTAACTAAATCCTGCTTTGTCTTGCTGTACTACACTACCGCTACAGAGTCTGTGTCACACGCCGGGCCCATAGACAGGTACCGGCGTTGTTACCTTCCTCCTGTAAGCGGTGATCAAGGTTACTAACTTCATTATCGAGGCATCATCTGTATTTGGTTCTGCGCATGTGCTACCTATTGCCTTTGCTTATGACCTCCTACCTGTTCCCACTGGTTCTAAGCATTTTGGAGCACTATTTAAACCTCCCATTGTTCCTCTGTCCCTTGCCAGTTCTTCGAGTTAATCTCTCAGTAGGATTTGGCTTCCTTTGGTCTGAATCACCTGTTGCCTGCTCGTATGTCCTGGATCAGCTGAACTCTTCTGAACTTTTCTCTGCTGCTGCCGTTTATGAACTGCCTGTTGCACCTGTATTCATCGCTGCTGCTCTGAAATCACCATCTACGGATCAGCTAGTGCAACGCCAACGCTGCCTCTCCATTAGGACTGTCGCTGTACCAGTAACTCACAAGCTGCTCTGAATCACCGTTCACGGATCAGCTAAGTTCTATTCTTCCGTTACGTCCATATTTTGAACTGCTGCTAATGAACTGCCTGTTGCACCTGTACTCATCGCTGCTGCTCTGAATCACCATCTACGGATCAGCTAGTTCAACGCCACTGCTGCTGCTTCTACACTAGAACTGCCGCTGTGCCAGTAACTCACCCGTTGTTTTGAATCACCCTTCACGGATCAGCTAAGTTCTATTCCTCCGTTACTTATATATTGAACTGCCGCTGTACCAGTAACTCACCTGTTGCTTTGAATCATCATCTACGGATCAGCTAAGTTCTATTCTATTGCTGCCTCTATTTGAACTGCCGCTGTGTCAATGATTCTCCTGCTATGCTCTGAGTTATTACCTATGGATCAGCTAAGTTCTACTTTACCACTATCCTTGTCTGAACTGCCGCTGTATCAGTGATTCATCTGCTATGCTCTGAGTTACCATTTTCGGATCAGCTACTTCTATCTCCGTTACTGCTATTGTTGAACTGTTGCTGTATTAGTATTCCCTGCAGTCGCTTTGAGTTACCAATTGCGGATCAGCTACTTCTACCTCATCATCACTTCTATCTGAACTGTTGTTCTGAGTTACCAACTATGGATCAGCCAGTCCTAATCCGCTATTTCTTTCATTCAACTGTACTGCATCAGTATTCATCTGCAGTTGTCCTGACGTGTCATCTACTTCTCAGTTATCCTATTCCAGTATTGTTTTCACTTGTATTACCACTGAACCAGTGACTATCAAGCTCTTGTTTCCAGGTTCTCTCTGCCCGCACTCCTTAGACTCCGCACTCCTGAGTGAGTTCTACCTTTTGGCAGACAAGGGATCCACTAAATATTATTCAGATTCGTGACAGTCTGCTCTCTCTGGTTCAGCCTGAACTCTTATCAACCGTCTTTCACCTATCACAACAGTGGGCTAACCTAAGAGCCGCGAACTGCAGACCTCCGGCAGCAAAATCCAGCCGCTTTTCGGTGTTCCTTGGTAAAGACCAGGGGGATCATTAGACTCCACGCCTTAGGAAGGCCAGCGCTAACACTGACTGATAGAAATCTCCTGATAGATGTAACAGAGAGTTACAGCCACCACAGCAGATAGCAATTGACAGTTCAAATGTAGTGAAACCTATACTAAATTATAACCAAATTTTCCATCAAGTTACAAGTGAAACACCCCTAAACAGATTATTGTATTTTAGAAATTGTCAAGTCTGAGCAAAGGCTTTCACCTCGCCAAGCCAGATGGAAATTATTTCTTAATTGTCTTGATTTTCTTATTTCCTGCAGATCTGACTCCTTGAATGGGAAGCCTGAGGCTTTATTTAGAGAGTATATTGATGACTTACCCCAGATTGACCAAGAAAGGGCAACCCTTTCCACATCAAATTATCTGGTAGCTATTTTATTATTTATTATTATTAATCTTTATTTATAGAGTGCCACAAGATTTCCGCAGCGCTGTACAGAAAAGAGAAAGTGATCCATACAGGGTAAAACAATACAGAACAATAAACAATAAATACCAGTAATTCAATAGCTCCAAACATAGCTTGCAAAGTGGAGTTGGAGGAGAAGAAAAGGTAGGGAGACAGGAGGAAAGAAGGCCCTGCTTGTAAGAGCTTAGATTGTACGCTCCCATCTCTCCTCCTGTTTCCTACACTTCTAACTCTGCTCTCCAGCTACCTTTCCCCCAACTCCTCTGGGGGTCTTCCCGTCATCGCGCCCTTCCTCTTGGGCTCCGGCGCTTGCTGGTCTTCCCTCCCCCTCTCTCTAGCTGTGCTTTGAGCTTACTGAGTTACTGTGCTTATTGTTTACTGTACCGTGCCGTCCCACCTTGTATTGTACTTGTTTGTCCCTGTACAGCGCTACAGACACCTAGTGGCGCCCTATAAATAAAAATTAATAATAATAACAATAATACATACTAAAGGGAGGGCTAACAGACAGCAGGCACAATGGGGAGTCAGTGGGGGGATCTAGCACAAAAGAATTGAGAAAGAGGGGACAGATGAAGAGAGAGGTGAGGATATCAAGCATGGATTGATGGTTAGGTGGATGGCTGGTAGGCTTTGAGGAACAGATTAATTTTAAGTGCCCGTTTGTAGGTGCACAGATTAGGGGAGAGTTGGATAGAGCATGGGAGGTCACTCCAATGGAGGGGGGCAGCTCTGGAGAAATCTTGCAATCCGGAGTGGGATGAGGTGTTCAGAGTGGAGGAGAGGCGACGGTCATTGGCCGATCGCAGGGAACAGGAGGGAGTGTGAATGGAGAGGAGGCTGGAGATATATGGGGCAATGGAGTGGGAGAGGGCCTTGTAGGTGAGGTTGAGCAGTTTGAAAAGGATTCTGTAGGTGAAGGGGAGCCAGTGTAAGACAAGGCAGATAGTGGAGGCAGAAGAAGAGTGGCGGGAGAGGAAGATGAGTCTTGCAGCTGCGTTGAGTATAGACCTGAGGTGGGCAAGTTGGGAGAGGGGGAGGCCGGTGAGGAGAAGGTTACAGTAATCAAGGTGGAAAATGATGAGTGCATGCATCATGGTTTTAGTAGCATCCTGAGATAGGAAGGGTCCGATGTTACAGTGTTGGAAGTGATAGGATTGGGCAAAAGATTGAATGTGGAAGGCAAAGGAGAGGGAGGAGTGAGGGTGATGCCCAGGCAGCGGAGTTGGGGAACAGAAGAGATGGTGGTGTTGTTAACAGTAATAGAGAGATAGGATGAAAATCTAGAAGGAGGTGAGACAATGAGCTCAGTTTTGGCAATGTTAATTTTGGGAAAATGTAAAGACATCCAAGAGCAGATGGCGGAAAGACAGATATACGAGAGAGGAGGGGCATGGGGATCAGGAGAAGTGATGTATATTTCAATGTCATTGGCGTAAAGGTGATAGTGGAGACCAAAAGAGGTGATGAGAGTGGCAGGTAGAAGGGGAAGAGGAAAGAATGAGGAAGTGGATTTCTTCAGCCGAGGTAGGGCAGAAGGAGTACCAAAGTTGATTATTAGAGGAAGGCGGAGCAATGATGTGGTGGGAGAATGATCCAAGGAGGAGATGTCGAGTCTAATAACCTCAATTTTTGAGGAGAAAAAGGAGACAAAGTTGGTGGCAGAGTGGGAGAGCGGGGTAGGAGGAGGAGGAGGAGGAGAGAGTTGAACATGGCAAAGAGATGGAGGGGAATGGAGGACTGAGAGGAAATGAGGGACTTAAAGAAGGATTGTTTAGCGAGGGAGAGGGCAGAGCTGTAGGAGGAGGGAATAAAATCTGCTAGTATGATGGAGGGTAGATCAGAGGAAAGGTAGTGGGGAAGCCATACTGTGAAATTGTGAAGAAAGACGGAAGTAGGGCCAGGGGGATGGTAGATGACCGAGACACAGAGATGGATGGGGGAGAAAAGACAGATAGAGTGGACTTTAAAGGAGGAGAAAGAGAGGGAAGACACAGGATGAATAACCTGTGCAGTTAGGGGATAGGAGGAGGCCCCCACCACCTCCTGGACAGTCATCCAGTCTGGTGGAGTGGGTGAAGGATCGGCCCCCATAAGAGAGTGTGGCAGGGGAAGCAATGTCAGTAGAAGAGAGCCAGGTTTCATTGCTAGCAAGAAAGTTAGGAGAGTTGGGGATGAACAGGTCGTGGAGAGAGGGAAATTTATTACGGATGTGTCTGGAGGTCCAGAGGGCACAAGAGAAGGGGAGGGAGTGAAGTGGGGAGATGTGGATGAGACTGGCAGGGTTGCTGGTGTGTGGAGGAGGGTAGAAGTTGGGGCAGGGGAGTGGGCTAGGGGAGAGGATGTGTATAGGGCATGAATGAGGGGACATGATGGGAGAAAAGAAGAGGGTAAGCGAGGAAGAGATACAGGGGGAGAAAAGACAGAGGCGAGAAGCAATAATAGGCAATCAGTTGTGAATCACACTAGGATGAAACTAAATGAAAGACTAGTAAAAATAAAATGTAGGCAATAACAAATTGGTAATGCAATAGAGAGTACAGAGCCAGGCAGAGAAGAAAGAATACAAGAAAACAAATGTTGAAAATCCTCAGGTACAGGTGAGTCCGGAAGGTGAGTGTCCACAGGAACTGACAAAAGAAAAGGAGTACGGATGGGTCCAGGTGAGTCCAGGGGAGAATTCAGGCAAGTCCAGGAGAAAAATCAGGTGAGTCCAGAAGACCAGGGTATTAGGGAGAGAGCAAGGTCCAGAGATAGTTGAAAGACAGGAAAAATAGGTGAAATATTCAAGAGGGGGGAACTGAAGGTAGCCACATGATAGAGCCTAAAGGTGAGGGAAGGTTGGTAGTGGAATAATCAGAGGACAATCAGTGGTAGTAGTTGCAAAAAGTAAGTACTATTTGCAAAGGAGCAATGCTGTCTGACATAAAGATAGTTTATAGAATGAACAAAACTCTTCAAAACCCCCCAATGTACCGGAACATAACTATTAAAAGTTTTTGTCTGGGATACCTAAAGATGTTACTTAAATTGTTTTTGTTGCAGAACACTGGGGAGAGTATTTGTGGATTCCTTTGGTGGAATGTCTTATGTCTGGAAGGTAGGATGGGGTCCAATTTACTAAAATTGGTGCTGGTTTTGTTGCACTAGTGCAGTTCTGATGTCTCCAGGTTCTGGTTGCAGTTGATAGATGGATGGAGACAAGATGAATTGTTGGACAAAATATTAATACAGTTGTGGCTGGTGTATATTCTACAGGTCTAGAGCTGGACAAATCTTGCAAATCTCAGCATATACCCTCATTTTACAGGTGTCTTTCTTTTAGCTTAAATTATACCATGCTTGTGACCAACAAGTCAGCAATGAACAGGGGAGGGCTGGTCAATTTTAGCCCGGGCGGCAGCACCCGACTCAGTAGCCTATTAGGAACATTTTAAAGGAAAAAATACAAGTGGCCCAGTGACCCAGCCCAAGGTAGCCCAATATGCAACCAGCCTGGGGGGCAGATGCCCCCCTGCCCCCCAGCCTAGCCTGCCCCTGGCAATGAACCCTATTTATGGCTTTGGCAAAGATTATTTTAGCCCAAGGGATATGGTTGTAGACAAGGGTATTGTCAGAGAGATTGGAATGTGAGTGGTATACTGATGAGAGGTAACACTGGGAGTGAAATGCGATAATGGGTGGATATTACAACATGGGGGAAAATGATAATGGGCCTGATTTATTAAGGAAAGTTAAGCAAAAGTAAGCAAGTAAGGCAAAACCATGTTGCATTGGAGGGGGAGGTAAATTTAAAATGTGATGGCAGATTTATAGTTGGGGTAGGGCATGTCCTAGATCAACTTGAAATTTCAGTGTACAAATAAGCTATCAATTATTTGTTTGCTACTTGAAAAAAACAGCCAGTATTTTCCTTATGTGCAAATAAATAAACTCATTTAGACCCGATTTTTACTACATTTTTTGCTTAACTTTCCTTAATGAATCGGTCCCAATGTAGTGGAAGTAAGTGGTGCAGAAATATATGAATTAGTTTCCATGTTTTGTGTTTTTTTTTAAAAAAAACAACTTGGACTGCTAGCGCCATTTTGAGCAAAGCAATGATGACTGCACGTGCTCCTTTGCAGATAACCATGGTTAACAGAGGAAGAACAATAATTTCAAGCACCACCCTTCTTTCAAAGCTTCCAGTCTATTATTCTAACTCAATCAGCATGACAGAGTGATCTTCAGCCTTGTCCTCGTCAACACTCTCACCTGTGTTAATGAGAGAATCACTGACCTGATGTCAACTGATCCTTTTGTGGCAGGGCTGAAATGCAGTGAAAATGTTGTTTGTGGGATGAAGTTCATTATCATGGCAAAGAGGGACTTGGATATGAATTGCAATTCATCTGATCACTCTTCAAGTCATTCTGGAGTATATGCAAATTGCTATCATAAAAACTGAGGCAGCAGACTTTGTGAAAAATAGTATTTGTGTTATTCTCAAAACTTTTGGCCATAACTGTACATTCATATGTTGAGTTAGACACAACTCAAGATGTGTCCAGCTCAAGAACAGAAGCATTTGCACCAGGAGTAAATCAGCCATAACAAGTACATATCCTTTCAACAATAGCATTACCATATTTGTACACAATATAATAACGTAGTGAAGTGGCATATACACAAGAGAAAATACTGTTCTGATTAATAAATGCAAAAGTCACATAAAATGCAATGAAATACAAACTACAATTTAAATTAAATATAAACATCTGTTGTGTACCCCTTACAAAAATTAATTGGATTTTTTTTATCCTGCAGTAGTCCAAATGGAAATGTCAATTAAATAATTTAATAAATGACTATCACTTGATTTAATATAGCCATGATGTTAATGAATCAGCTGCAGGAGTCAAGAAGCAATCATCCAAACAGAAACAGCTAGATTGTGCTGCTGATAGTCATCATCATCATTGTGTATCGTAGCAATTATGTGAACAAATCCTTGCTATACTATGCACACTCTGCCGGGCCCCCGTTCACAAGTCAACGATACGCAAAATGCTACATGAGTACTTATGTGTGAACATGGTTGATGAGCATGGACAGTATGGAAATGCGTACCTTACGCAAAAAAATAACATATGATAACTCTAAATGAGTCCAAATTTGTTCAGGCTGTCAAGCGCATTTGTCCAACTGATTCACGAACCCTTAAAAATAGCACTAAACTTAAAGTTTCAAATGTTCTATTATAAAAGTTATTAATGCTATTTATATACATATATAGGCAAAATAAAAAGATAAATCACTGATGCATTGATGAATTGATAAACAGGTCAGATTGCGAGACACTGTCTAACAGAGAGTTTATATTGTGACAGAAAAGGTGTACCTTTAATAGATTGGTTCGAACCTTAGACAAATATTTCTGAATAAAACTAAGGCTTCACAAATACATGTGCATCAAGTGACATAAATAGCATACATTCCTGGCTAGAAATTCTTTCAAGTATTAAAATCTCTTATATATACATGCATAAACATAAACATACTGCAGACAATAGTTATCGTTCAAGAGTTTTCAAGAGTTTAGAAAAACTATATATTTCAGTGTGTTCTTATATAGCAGTGAAGCCAAGGCTGATGTACACATACGCTCAGTGGTCGCAGGGAGGGTGTATACGGTGGTATGCCATAGCGCCACCTCTACTGCTTTGATGCTATCAAATTCCATACACTTACATTCCCATTACATTTAGCATACTGCCACTTCTAAATTTCCACTTTGTCCACTGTGTACACAATTATAGAGCCAATCTAAACCAATCTGCATCGCAACTAACACAGTCTGAAGGTAAATTCTTTAAGTGGACAAGTAGTAATTAATTAACGTAGGTAAAATACTGATTTGTAATCTGTAATCAAAGTATCACAGTCACATCAAATGATCCGTGTTTTGATTTCCAAAGGGTGTGTGTCAATATTAACCACATTAGGTTTGAGTGATTGCATATTAAGAGTGGGGTCTTTAATACTGTTTTAATACTATCCACATGGTTATATGCAAATTCTTGTTACCATTGTTATTTTGAGTTGATATGATTTGTCGCCAGATTATGCTGAACATTGCACACCATTAATGACTATCCTGCAGTTGTGTTAGCCTTGGTGTTTTGTACCAAATTCATAGTACTGTAATATTGTGTACAACATATATTCTACCATTGCAATCACTTAAACCACTTTACATTACCTAAGGATAAGTTTTTGCTTGGCTTCCTTAGCCAGGTCATTTAATAAAACTTCCAAGTGTCTTACCTCTTTTTCCTGGCGTGTGTGCGGAAGTAATCACATTCGATTTGCTGCGAGTCAAGCAGGGTTTCTTGAGTCAACCACTGTTAGATCTTGGCAAGCGCTGCAACTCTGAATAGAAGCTCACTCAGGGGCACTGCATTTGAGAAGAGAGATATTGCTAACTGTCAAATTATCCAATCTTGTTTGATACGTGCAGGTACCGCGAAGATAGGTGCCAGATCTTGTCATAATATTTCAGATTTGCATGTGGATGTACTACACATTGCATGTGTGGACTTAGCCCACATTCAGAAAAATACACTTTTTTCTGACAGTTCCTCTAACCAGAAAGGAAAAAAACTGCACTAGCCACTATCTTAAGCTATAAAGCCATGTTTGAACTCACATAAACTAGCATTGTGTAAAAACAAAATAGGAGCAAGATATTAAAAAATAATTTTTACAGCTTCGTAAAAAATAACTTTTATCTTTTTATACAAGTGACAGTATTATTCAATGCGAGCTACATGGAATGCAATATCTCACAAACTATGTTTTCCATTATCTACATTGCAATTTACATTGCAAGACCAAATTCTGGAGCTATTTAGACCTAATACTCTGGGTGGGGATACGTTTTACCAAATACAATAACGCTGACAATAGTAAGACCGACTTAAAAAGGCAGATTACTATAAGGGTGACATTCAGGTAATAGAGACTTGCCATAATTCAGATAGACAGTATGTCCAACATTTCTGATATCCGTCAGCTATAAATTGCGACTGGAGAAAATGCGAAAATGGGAATCTCGCCACTTACAATAACCAGAGTGAGAGTGCCAGATTTAAGGCGTTAATGGGCGAACCCGCCGCCTGTATAATGTATACAGGTGGCGGATTGTGGCATCCCCGCGTTTTCTCCAGACGCAATTTTCTATATTTCCTCAATGTCGCCCTTATAGTAACCAACCCTTTTAAGTCGGTCTAACTATTGTCGGCCTTATTGTATCAGGAAACGTGACTACCACCGTATACTTTGGCCTTGAAAAGTGCACAGTGGGCTATTAAATAGGCAGCCTGATGATGTCGGTGGGCAACTAACTGCAGCTAGAAAAAACAAGAAATACAATGCACCCACCATTATCAGCAGAGAAGGGCCAATGCGTTGAGGGAAGGGAGAAAATGCCGGACACCAGGGCGTATGAACATATGAAGCCTTGACCCAGATGCGATTCTCAGTTCCATAACCATTGCAGTCAATGAGAAGTTTGATTGTCTTAGTACTTCTCTTGTTCCTCTACTGTATTGGAAGTTGTAGTAGAGCTGGGGGTAGGGGGAGAACTGACTAATGATCAAGTATTTTAATAAAGAGATATGCAATACTTTAGGAATGCTTAAAGAGAAAGATGACGAAATCTTGAAATGTCCAATAAAACAACAAGCAAATTTCATACTAGGAACACAAAGGAGAACATTCCTAGTTGTATGTCCTACTTTATCACCTGGGGTCAACTTGGGGATTACATGTTTCTTGTTATCTGCAAAGGACTTATAGCATATAGCTGCCTTATTTAAATTCTCCTTGACTTGGTACCTGATATCAGAGTTCTCTGGAGAAGAGACTTCAGGAGACAGATGAACCTTCAAACTGGGAAGATGAGGATTACAGTCATACAAAACAAAGGAAGGAGATATGGGAGTAGCCTCATGGGAGTGATTTTTATGAGCAAATCTGCCCTGGGTAGTAAGTCAACTTAATTTTCTAAAATATACATCCTTCAAACGTTTTCACAATCTTTATTTATTGGAGAAATTGAGTTTCAACAGGACAAACTAATATAAGAGCTGAAAGAAGGCCCTTGGGGGCATGAAATGAACTGCCTTGGAAAAATGATCTACAACCACCAAAATGGTATTATACTTCTTGAACGATTTATAATAAAGTCCATGGAAAGGTGAGTCCAGAGAGTATCCAGAATGGGTAGTGATAGAAGAGGCCTAATAGGAATTTGAGAAGACCCCATACACTGGGCACAGATGGAACAGGCAGAGACAAAGTCCTTAATATCTTGGCAGAGCGTGGGCCACCAATAATTCCAGGACTTTAACTCTTGGAGATTCTTAATACTGTAATGGGCAGCAAATCAAGAAGCCCAGAAAAATGGGTAGTGATAGAAGAGGCCTAATAGGAATTTGAGAAGACCCCATACACTGGGCACAGATGGAACAGGCAGAGACAAAGTCCTTAACATCTTGGCAGAGCGTGGGCCACCAATAATTCCAGGACTTTAACTCTTGGGGATTCTTAATACTGTAATGGGCAGCAAATCAAGAAGCCCAGAAAAATAACTTTGAGTGGAAATTAGCTGCGATAAAAGTTTTCCCACAAGGAGAACCAGTAAGAACAGAGGGTGTAGTAGCTAGGATGCAACTTAGATCAAATACAAACTGGAGCTCAAAAGGAGGCTCTTTATCATAAGGATCGGAAGACCATGATAAAGCATCAGCTTTACCGTTTTTGGTATTGGGTTAGCAGGTGCACAAAAAATCAAATCAACAAAAATAGTGACCATCTCACTTGTTTTTGAATAAAACATTGAGCACATTTTATATAGTGAATGTTTTGTGATAGGTATAAAGGTATAGGTATATAGTCGCTGAAAATACAGCACTGCAAAGTAAGTATCTACACATTTGCCCTTCCCTTCTGAAATGAGTAACCAGCACCAGAGCAATAGCCTATGCTAGTTACCGCAAAAGAATGGAGATAATATGTGTGGGATAAGCAGCACCAGCCTATGCTGTCACGCTAGCCACGAGAATGGACCCATTCTCTGGTATTGGCACTGCTTCTCTGTGAGGCGCGTAGTCTAAACGTGCCCCTGGTCTTCACCAGGGACCCCCGCAAGGAGGTTTGGATTTTGCGTCAGAGACATGCAGATGCCGGACCTCCCAGGTAGCCACCAGAAAGGTGAAGAGATAGGCAAGGTCGTACTATCCTGATCGGATCCGTGCAGGAGAATGGGAACCAATGGAGCCGACAGAGGTGGAGTCAGGAAATGCCGAGGTCAAATCAGAAGATCCAAAGTATACCCAAGGAGATCCCAAGAGCAGGGTCAGGCGAGCCGGGTCAAAAGCCAAAAGGACGGTCAGAAGCAGTAATGCAAATACAAGTGCTGGAGCAAAGGAGGACCTTGATACTCTGGCACCCTTCTGGCGCAAGAGCCTCCTTTAAATAATGAATGATGTTTTCTCGGGGTCGGCGGTCAGAATCAGCTGACTGCCAACAGGAAGCAGAGCCGAGCGTCCTGTTGTCTAGCAATGGGACGCAAAGGAGCAGAACAGGAAGGAGCCCGTCCCCGGCACTTCCTGACAGTGCGGAGAAGGTACCTGATATATGCCAGAATTGGCTGGTGACACTATTACAGGGAGACCTGCTTTGTAGGCTTTACCTTTCAAAAAAACAGCCCAAACCTAGTCAACTTGTTGGGAAAATTCCAAAAGAAAATTGGGTCCACAAATGCCATGCTGCACACCCCAGTGCAAACCAATCCTGCACTGAATAGTAATGGGGCTCTCTTTGGTGGTGAATGCCAAGTTAAAAATATGTAGTCAAAAAAAGATTACAGGGCCCATTTATTAATTAACAGGGTTTTGCCCCATCTGTCATTGCAAAAAATCATCCCGGGACAGCGCATTCGATAGGAGCCTGTCCCAGCGGTGACTTTACTTACCTTAATACTCCAGTCACTGTCACATAGTAGCTTTGCAGCCACAGATTTCTTCCTCTGTTTGGGCAGCAGAATATCGGCCTACTCTAAATCAGGTCCTTAATTGTGAATTTTATAATAAGTCCTACAGAAGAAACTCGTTTGCTAAGCTTTCATTTTCCTTTAACAATATATCACAAATTATTGCAATGTACAACATTCTCCTTCTGAAAATATGTTTTTTTTCCTGTATCCAAGGAATCAACAGGTACTATTGTAATGGGATTACCTTACAATAGACAGAATCAGCAAAAAGACAGGGACCACGCTGTTGCAGTTAAGAAGAAGCTGGCACCCACGTCTCTGTTATAAATGCCTTGTTGCTGTAATTGCCATTTCAAATCAATGTAATTTGCAGGTCCATGAAGAAAGTCTGATTTAGTAATAAAAAATCCCTCGCCCCTGATGCCTTTATTCCACCAAATGCCATCTAATTGTGACTGCACCCATTATACGGAATAATTTTCGCTTAGTTAAAAAAGATAACACACAGGGAAGGGAGGGGGGAATCAAGAACATTTTTTCTGGTTTTGTTCAGTCCTCATTCACTCTCCATTCAATGGTTTGCGTTTCACAGATGCAATTATTATGCTGGGAGGTCAAGTATTACTGAACGTCTTGTATTACGGTGTGCATGCTAAGTAATTCACTCTGCAAATTGACCCTTCTGTGTGCAGCATAATGCTGTAAAATCCCAGCTAAAATGCAGGACAATTAGCAATACTTTCACTCTGCGCCAACAATGGCAGCAGCCGTGCAAGGTGATTGCATTTACAGTGGCGCTTTTCTCTATCAAATGGTCCCTTCCTTGCTTCTCCTGAATACTGCGCAGCATTTATAAGCATCAGCCATTACTATATTTCCAAAGCTTAATTATGAAGGAATTCAGCGGGAGAACCATGAAGTACCAATTAGGATGATATTCTATAATATAAAAAAAGAGAGCTATAGCATCAATTTCTAGACTGCGGGTTAGGTAAAAAAAAAAAAAGGCTGTTTTGCAGTTTTAGCTCATGTGTTTATCATATTTGATGCCAAATGGACCGAGCTCTAAAAAGCAAAAAGGAAGACACAAAGGGCAGAGGCCAGATTGGGGTAGGACTGGCGTTTCATGCAAATTTGTGCTGTGCGATATTATCATTTGTAAAAAAAAATATGTAATATATTTTACATGAGATAAAAGTTAATACATTTTTTTTTTTTTTTACAAAAAGTGTTTTTTTCACTCTACAATACCCGTTACAGCAATGATGCATTTATTTAAAATATGGACATTTTGTTTGGACTAAAGGCACAACCCAATGCCTTCTATCCTGAGCAGGACACATAACACTAGCTGATTCCATCTTTACACTGGACGGTTAAAGGTGAACAGTGTAAATGATAAGCAGAGAAACATTATCTGTGCATGTTGCAGCAATACAGAACAGGTCGAAGCACTATGCTTGTGATATACAGAATAATGAGAACATTTTATTTTGCATAGATCACTTCCTTTGTGTGGTGGGGAAACAATTGTTGGTGAAGGATTGGCTCTGATAAGTTAAATCTTTTGTTAAAGTGACACTGCCAGTCTCTGCAGAGTAATAGACAGGTAGCAGAGTTTTTGAAGTTCCTGCACAGGCAGAGTAATCAGGAGGCAGGTAGAAGGAAGGCAGCATATTAAGAGCTCACTAGGCGGTGAGGAGACCAGTGGAGACTGATGTAAGTAGATATGGTCTTCAGGCACACTTCTTCCAGGACCACGCCTGCCCTCATCCTCTTTGTTCACTTTGGGCATAAGGCCCTTGTCCTTTATTGGACACTAGGTCCGTGCAGCAATAGTGGTCATAAAGCCCTGAGTATTTAGGTGTTTTGAGGGTTATTGAATTTTTCTCTTTGGGTACATTTTTAAAATCAAGGTAAGCCTGTGGCCCCGTTTAATTGCAGGCTTAGTCAGTGGCACCATTTAATTACAGGATCAGCCTGAGGCCCCAACGTCTGGATTAGCCTGTGAGCACAGTAAGGAAGTGGGCCTGTGTTCTGAGACTGCCTGGTTTGTCTATATTCGTATATTCCATTCAGGTGGCCATTGTCTGGTGGTCCAGAAGTTAGGCCTCCATTAAAGGTAAGTTTTTGGTATCTGTTATTCCCTGTGGTCTGTACTCTGTGATTGGTGTCCTTGAACTGTGGGCATTGAGTTAGGGCGGTACACTACACATAGTGCTAGGGGTCAAATGCTGTTTTGTGTCGCCCCTTTCCCTAGGTGCCAATCATGAGGGTTGCAGATGACCATCAAGAGGAGGTGGCGATTAACCGGTGAGTATCATCATGCAGCTTCACCTTTCTTTTGGTGGGTTGCTCACCAGGACATCGATGAGTAAGATACTGAGGTGAGATCCTTCCTGGTCTTGAATATTTAAAGCCCCACTATCAGGACCAGGCCAATTTGAGGCATCGGCAATAGGAGTAGAGTCTGGGTCTCTTCTTTTGGCCGTCACCTCGGAAACCCTCGTCCTTCCACTCCAGCTTCTTGTCCTCAGAAATTGCAGGGGTTTCTTTCCTAGACTAAAGTGGTGTGGAAGCAATCGTTGCTGAAGGAGGAGCGTGACTGATGGGTGACTGTAATCGGGTAAGGCCAATTACACATACACATGGAAAGTGTCAAACAAAAGAAGTCAGGCAACCCATGTTAGCAACAAAGGATCAAGAGATTGTAAGCTCCCTTGAGCAGGGCCCTCTATCCTCATGTCCTCTTCCTCCTGTTTACCAGGCCCCCCCCTTTTTCTTCTTTTCATCACTCGACTCCTGCCACTGTCTCTCCTCTTCTCCCTTGCCTCTTCATCTCCACCTTTGCCTGATCCTGTAGTGGCACCCACACTTGTGGGCTCAGGCTCAGCCTCCTTCCTTCACTCCCCACTTCCCACCCTCCCTTCCTACTCTATCTCTACTTATTATTATTATTATTATTATTAATAATAATAATAATAATAATAATAATAATAATAATAATAATAGCAAACCAATTCATAAATCGGGATTATTTATTCAGGGAGAAGCTAACATTGAACCAGAATTGAAGAGCAGACTGGAAGGGGATTTATAGGTAATAAAATTGACATGATCAAGTTTAAGATATTTACAGATTGTCACAGGCAGGAGGATAGACATAGATACCTGGTATAGCTTTGCAAATGCTAATGGTGAAAGGCAGCTTCAGCCAACTTTACAACTTGCCTGTGACTAAACAGATAAGGGCTCATTTAGAGCAGATATGGCTTTGTCTTGCAGTTATTACAGGACTTCTACAGGATTTTTAAAGGGGTAAACTACAGATGTAGTAGTGTATTTAATTACATTTTTTGGAAATGTGACTTTCGCATTTATTAATAAGTGTCAAGACTACATTATCTCATGTATATGAGAAATAAAAAAATTAAGCTGTGTACAAATATATTAATGCTACTTTAGTACTAAGTACTAACACTGTCAAGCCACATCTCTATACTATTGTGGTTCACAAGTGTACATATTTGTTCGCCCTCCGTACGTCTGGCACAATTGCTACTGTTTTTGAGTTGGATACATCTTGAAAAGCATTTGACTTAATATAAATACATAAGTATGTATATTTAATGTTAATGGCAATTGCTCTTATATTTTAGCTTCTAATACTTGGTCTGTTCCAGGCACTCATTTATGTGGTTAGAGTTATGCACTATAAGTTGCAGAGCTGTGTGGCATGAGAATGAACTGGGCACAATTAGCCAGAAGAATTGATATACTTAAATTGGCATAGGGCAGATCAAATTGCAAAGATAGCCCAGTTGAGACAAAGTCTGGACTATGCAGTAGGACTTCCCCACCAGATGTGTGACAGTTGGCAGACTGTGCTGCACTCTCCTACCTGTTCTTGCAGCTTTAACTACCTGCTGCTGCTGGTGTCTTAAGCTCAGTTCCCTTTGCCTGGATCCTGGAATGCTGAAACCCTGTTTTAGAAAAGAGATAGGTACTATTCACCACCTGGAACGCCGAGCAATGAGTGAGAACTCTAAGCCTCCCTCTCCCAATTTGCCCCAACATTAGATCAATAGCCTTTACATTTAATAAATAGCCCCCTCAAACAGCCCCAAAATGAAATAAAAATAAATCACAATTAATAAATAAATAAAAGGCCCAGTTCCCCCCCAACCAGATTAACTTTAAAACAATAAAATAAAAATTTGGTAAATAGGCATATTCTCTCCAACCAGCCCCAATATTAAATCAATAGTGTTCATTTAAGTAGCCTTACATTAAATCCATGCCACCCAGACCAGGGCCCTGGGTCTCAAGGTTGTTGCTATACATTTGGATATTTTAACTCACTGAACAGTTACTCTTTTCAAAGAAGACATCTGACACCGCAGCTGCTTTCTGAATGCACTTATTTGTAAGAAAATGTTGACTTGAATTAGCAGTAAAAATCCTGTTATACAGGATCTTTACTATATACAGTAAAGATGTTCAGTGTGCTACATGAAAAAACAGTCAGTATTTAACTTATGTGCAAAACAGAATACTAATTTGCACCCCTTGCATTGTAACATGGTTTTGTCCAGGAGACTGAAATAAGAAGTTTCTCAAGTTAAGATCCTTAATGAATCGGGCCCAGTAATTGTAATATTATGCACTTAGACTATGATAATAAGTATACTAGTTACATTACATTAAATGGAATACAGTTGTGGAAAACAAAGTGGCTGCAAAGGTTAATACAATCCTGGGATGCATACAAAATATGATAAATGCACTCGATGCAAATATAGCATTTCTGCTGTTTAAATCACTGAGCACAATGTACAGTTTGGGACATCACACTTTATGAATGACAGAGCAGAACTGAAGAGGGTAACCTCATTACAAAACAAAATAGAAGGGTTAAATTATAAATCATACTTACCTACTCTCGGAAACTTTTTTCTGGGAGAGGGGCGTGGCCAAACTTATCATTTTGGATCTGCCCCCCACGACAGAGATTACATTTTTGCGGGGGACGGGGCCAAAATGGCACGATTCACCGAGAATCGCGTCAAATGACTCGATTTTCGGTGAATCGCGCCATTTTAACAAGGGAATTCCGGGATGCGGGAGAAATGGCAACTCTCGCGTGAGCCGGGAGACTAACCCGAATTTCGGGAGTCTCCCGGGCTTTCTGGGAGAGTTGGCAAGTATGTTATAAATAGGTTAGAAAATCCAGATTTCTTACCTATGGAAAAAAAGTGCCTTAAAGAAGACCTAATTAGTATGTATACATACAGTATATCCAAGGTCAATACTAGATTTGTCTAATTAACTTTTCATAGACAAAACAGAGGACAAGGGGTAATCAATTGCAAATGAAAGAAAGACAGTTTCACCATGAGCATAAGAAAAGCTATTTTATTTTAAGGTTAGTTAATCTCTGAAATTCTTTACCACTTGAGGTGGTGATGGCAAATTCACTAATACAATTTAAAAATCATTTGGATGCCTTTTTATAAAGAAATTATATCTGCAGCTATAATTAGTAGATGACATTATTGTGGTGATTGATCTAGGGAATTTATCTGACTGTCACTTTGGGATCAGATAGGATTTTTTATATCCAGTGTAATTAAATTGGCAACTGTCACACTGGGGGGTTGAGGGAGTTTGCTTTGCCTTCCTCTCGATAAAAAACAATTAGAATTTATGAACCTGAACTTGATGGACCTGTGTGTTTTATGCACTGATTATTGAATTAGATCTGTATATGAAGATCTCTAAATGTTTGTGCAACATCAAACATAATATATTTTGTATTTACACTCCTTATATTGATTATCAGAACGAAGGTTCTGGACCATACACTGGATCATTAGAAACAAACGGGCAGCACGGTGGCTCAGTGGTTAGCTCTTCTACCTTACAGCACTGGGGTAATGAGTTCAATTCCCGACCATGGCCTTATCTGTGTGGAGTTTGTATGTTCTCCCCGTGTTTGCGTGGGTTTCCTCCGGGTACTCTGGTTTCCTCCCACACTCCAAAAACATACTGGTAGGTTAATTGGCTGCCACCAAATTGACCCTAGTGTGTGTGTGTGTGTGTGTGTGTGTGTGTGTGTTAGGGAATTTAGACTGTAAGCTCCAATGGGGCAGGGACTGATGTGAGTGAGTTCTCTGTACAGCGCTGCGGAATTAGTGGCGCTATATAAATAAATGATGATGATGATGATGAACAAAACAATGACATGTCAACTTTTTTTGAAAGAGGAAAGAAGCGTCTTTTTAAATTAGTGGCCTACTGTCTTCTTAAAATACTGATGGCTTGGGTAGTGTAGTTTTTGCTGCCTTCCTCTACACTCGCTCCATCACTGGGTTCCAATAAATTTTTTTTCTGGTGGGTAAGATAAGTTGCAGCAAAATTTCCAGCAAATTCAATTTCCAAGCAGAACGGACCAGTTTTCAAAAGTGTGAAGTTCAACTAATACAATATACAAGTTCAATTGGTTGAGTGTGAGCGGTGCAGTGGTTAGTACTGCTAACACACAGCTCTAGGGTTATGGGTCCAATTCCACCCAGGGTAATATATGTGTGAACTTTGTATGTTTCCTCCAGGTTTTTAATCGCACACCCAAAAGACATATTGTAGCTTAGCTGGCATCTGACGAAATTAACACCCTTGTGTCCATGATCATATGTTAGGACATATAGACTGAAAGCTTCACTGGGTCATCGACTGATGTGGATATTATCTGTAAATATTATATTGTCTGTGTATATTGTATTAGCCTTTCTGTCTCCCACTTAACTTCCTACCTTATCTTCTGCCTCCGTCCCCCTACTCTCCCTCTCTCCCCTGCGTCTCTCTCTGTCTGTCCACCCCTCCCCTTAGATTGTACGCTCCTCTGAGCAGGGCCATCTCTCCTCCTGTTTCCACCACTTCTAACTCTGCTCTCCAGCTACTTAGCCCTCCTCCTCGAGGGTCCTCCACCCCTCGTCCACTCTCACTCCCTCCTCCCCCCTGGGGGTCTCCCTGTCTTCCGCGCCCTCCTTCTTGGGCCCCGTCGTTTGCGGATCCTCCCTCCCCCTTCCCCCCCTCTCTAGCTGTGCATTGAGCTTACGGAGTTCCTGTGCTTACTGTTTACTGTACTGTGCAGTCTCCCATTGTATTGTAATTTGTTTGTCCCTGTACGGCGCTGCGGACGCCTTGTGGCGCCTTATAAATAAAAATTAATAATAATAATAATAATAATAATAAAGCCCTGCATAATATGTAATAATTACATAATTAAAAATGTATAAATAATGCCCATTTTACACTTTATTTGTAAATTCACATTTCAAAAGATTTATAGGGCTAGATTTACTAAACTGCGGGTTTCAAAAAGTGGAGATGTTGCCTATAGCAACCAATCAGATTCTAGCTGTCATTTTGTAGAAAGCACTAAATAAATGAAAGCTAGAATCTGATTGGTTGCTATAGGCAACATCCCCACTTTTTCAAACCCGCAGTTTAGTAAATATACCCCATAGTCCATGAATAGACTAGGACAATAACAGTCAATTCATGCATATGTGGGGAGGAGTTGGGGTAGAACTGGTCACTCTTATGGCCAAAATCAGCAAGCAATCTGTGCTAAATAATAGGACCAAGTGACCGGAATCAAGAGAATATAGCCGTTTTTAAAATGTTATTAATTTCTACTGGTGGGCAAATGCCCAATTTGCGTCTATTAAAATTGCTACATTGCATTGAGGGAAGCTGTCTACTTAGCTATCATTTTAACTAGAGACCAGAAGAAATAAAGATTGGATTGCATTAAGAAAGGTGGGATTTCACCATTATGGTAATCGTAGCAAGTGGTGAAAATTAATTTTTAGTGGTCGTTCAAGTCAATTCTGTAAAAGATAATATATATCATATTTACCAGCTAGAATATTCCTATTTATTGTACAAAATAAAACTAATACTTCAACTGGTAAAAAGTTGCATGTATAGAATTAATGATAGAATATGTAAGTCAATCTTTATTATTAGCTATTAAAGTCCATGTAGCTATATTGTTCTTGATTGAAGCTTAGTCGCATGGTGTTAATGGTGCTTGACAGACGATCGAAATAACAGCTTTAATAGCCCCACCAGGTATCTTACTTAACTTTTTTAGAGCTTTGAAATGTTTCTTTCTTGACCGCTTACGGAAAGAGAATTAAATAAATATTTGTCAATATCTTTTATTAATCAATATCCATTACTCATACCTGCTGCAATGAATATTTCAATGTTAATGTATTTCCCTCCAAGTTCCAGCGAGCACAAAACAGCAGAATGTGTTTTAGTGACATCCCTCCCAGTGTTTTGGGGATGAGAAGCGAGGCAAGTTGTTTATGAAGCTCTGAGGCAAACGGCAGGGAACAAGCTCAGGCTGTGATAATGGCACTTGTATGTCGTTTCAGCAGGCTCCCTGTCTGTGAGTGCATTGTGATGCATTATTGCAGAAGTTTGTACAGCACAGAATGGAGCAGGCAATCACTATACCATTTTGTCCTCAACGACAGACAGTTACAAAATCCCGTCAGTAGTATGTCCAGGAGTATTTGTCTCTATGGTGGATGATGTGGACACGCGCTGCTTTAGGGATTAGGTCATATTTGTATTTTAATGTCTATGTACCTTTACCTCTAAACCAGTCAGATAGATTAATGTTATCTATAAGGCAGCATTTCCTGGACATAAGCAAATTTTACTTTTTATCTTCATCTTGTAGCCAATCTACTGGCCCTTCGCTTTCCCCCCCACCCAGGTATCTGGTATACATATTCAGATACCTGCCCAGCACAAAAACACTTGTTAATGATCCAGACTCTCCAAGGCACTGTTATTTTTACAAAAGAACAACAATACCAATTTAACCCCATCAATATCAGTCATTGAGACATTACTGGTTTTTAAAGTATGCCAGAAGAATTAACCCTTTAACTGTCAATAGCGTAGGATTTTCATTGATGCCTGTCCCACATTGATGATACCACCAACCAGTGGCGGAACTACCATTGGTGCACCGGGGCCCATGAAGATAATGGGGCCCGCTGCAAGGCGAACTAACTCCTCTCCACTTACCTGCACCGGGGTCCACAGCTCAATAGTTCCACCTCTGTCACCAACATAAATCCTATATCAATAAGCTGCGACCCTCAGCTACAGCTTAAAAATACAGTGCTAGGAGTCACTGTGACTCACTTGTAAGGTGTGAGCAGGTGTCCTCCAGCACAATAGCTATTCATCATCACCACCATTTATTTATATAGTGCCACTAATTCTGCAGCGCTGTACAGAGAACTCACATCAATCCCTGCCCCATTGGGGCTTACAGTCTAAATTCCCTAACACACACACATACACACACACACACAGACAGAGGCAGCCTAGGGTCAATTTAATAGCAGCCAATTAACCTAGTATGTTTTTGGAGTGTGGGAAGAAACCGGACCACTTAAATCTAGCAACATATAGAAAATTAATTAAAATCTTTTATCAGGCGCTTATTTCTAAAAACGTAATATATAATAGATAAACATACAGTCAAACAACCATATATCGTAAGGAGCACAATAGTATTTTAGATATAGGTCCTACAAAAAGTTATTCTAGTCAATCAGTGATCCAGTATGCTGATAAAAAATGTCCAAATCCCATACATATGTGGGGGAAAAAACAGAAGAAAACAAAATAGTATAATTCCGTTTTAACAAAGGACTCACTTAGTGTTATGCAGGAATCGGAGAGGGGTGTATATTAGATCCCCCGTTAATAACATACTTACGGATATCGTGTGTAAAAGAAGCATATATTAATTTCAGTAGAAACACTTTAAATTTTTAGCAGATCAACTGATCCTGAAGGCGTTCACAAAACCCCCCACATTTAATTTAGACTCACAAGAATTCAAGGAGGAATGGTACAATATTCTTAATGATTGTTATGTTTCATTAATTAACATAATACATAAAGAAAAAAGGAGATAATTGAATAAATTAGGAGAATAAATCCTTTTTCAGATTTAAGTTTTAGAGGTTTTTTTAAGATTTAAAAATGGAAAATATTATAGAATAGATAGCTGACAGAGAAAATAAAAAAGAGACAAACTGGAAACAGCAAAAAAAAAATAGGGAGGAGAAAGTAATTAAAAAGCGCAAGAAACCCCTAATAAAAGAAAAGTGCAATAAATATTGGAGGGTCCGTTAAAAAAATAAAGAGGATGGATGGAACAGTGAAACAACAGCATCGGGCAATAATTCTACAAAAACAATAATGTTCAAAATAATCTATATATCGCAGTAGAAGAACAAAAGGCTGAAAAAAATAAAATAAATGGGAAACTAAACAGGAAAAAATAAAGAAAATTCTGGAAAAATGAGAAGAAAAATGAAGGGATAGACATAAAAATTAAAAACAGATTTGATTCACTTAAACATCATTTGTATACAACTGGTACCTCTTCTTATAATTTTGAGATGGCCTTCAAAATACTGATAACAATAAGAAAAAAGCCAAACAAAAGGGGAAAGAGAGGGGGTAAGAATAAGATTAAATCAAGTAAATTGATTAATTGGTTAAAAAAAAGCAAAAGGCAAATAATGATACGTTTATGGAAAATACCTCAGATGGCAGTAACATTTTTAATTTAAGCATACACATTTTAACGAAGGAAGAAATTTCTGTCTTAAAGAAAGGTTTAAAATTTGCCCTAACAACCCAAATAAATCAGTTTAATACCTTCATTGACGTCCAAAAACATCTAAAAAAAATTATCCAATCAAAAAACAAAATTCTGTCAAAGAAAATCAAAATGGGCAAATAAGTGAGGATGAGGAAAGAGATCAACTTTCTATCCAGCCCATATGATAGGATGCATTGTTGAACGTTATACTGATAATTAAAGATATACATAAATTGAAAAATAAATATACAAAAAAAACAATTATGATTCAACTTAACAAAAAAGAAGAGAAATAAATACTGAAGTTGCCATTAAATCAGCTGATAAGTGAAGGGGTGTGGTGGTTATGAATTGAGAGGATTATGAAATGGAAATCGATAGACAATTAAGGGACGATACATACCGAAAAATAAAAAGTAATCCAACTGAAAGTATCAAGAAAAACTTCTCTTTTATTGAGTCCTATAAGAAAAAAGATACTCTTACAGAACATGAAACAGTAATTTATATACTTCCAAAATAATTAATTTTGTTTCCTTCTGTTTTTTTCCCCACATATGTACAGGATTTGGAAAAAAGTCTATCAATATAATGGATCATTGATCGACTAAAACAACTATTTTTGGGACCTATAACTAAAATACTATTTTGCTACTTAAGACAGGTACATATGCTTCTCACTCAAGCACCTATCTCTTCCACTGGATCCTCCTGGGCATGCTCAGTCCTCTCTTCCCCTTTATCTCATGCTCATGTCCCTCAGCCTCATGATCACTGCATCGGTAAACGTTAAAATTTAACTTCATGGAAAAGCAGAATTTGAGGGGCACAAATATGTAGTAAGAGAAAAAGATGAAAGTCATAAAACACAAATTTGACATACCTGGCCAACAGTGAATCATCAAGCTAGGTACAAATGGAGTAGTACTGTCTCTTCAAGGATAATGCCCATCACTGGTAAGGATCTTATATGACACAGTTTTTCCAGGACAGTTTTATATATAAAATTAGAAAAAGGTTGTAGCTCACCGCTTCCTAGTCTTCATGTGGGGTGTGCAATAAATTCCTCAGGATGGGTCTTTCAGAAGACCGAAATGTGGAAATAAAAAGTCTCTGAATTCAACTTTATGCTTGAGAGTGCCAATCTTTTTATATATATATATATATATATATATATATATATATATATATATATAGTGATATACATTCCTAATACATGCATACATATTTAATATACATTCCTAACATACATATTTAAAAAGTTGCTAAGCAGAAGGGAATGTAATATATATTAATTCAAGCATCACTCTTGTCTACATAACTTCCTCTATAGAGCATGCAGGCCCGGCGCTCCCATTAGGCAAGGTTAGGCACTTGCCTAGGGGGCGCCGGGCTCTGGAGGGCGCCTGGAGGGCGCCACAGAATGGTAAATAACTTTAAAACTGTGCGGCGACCGCTGACCATACCTGTCACGGCCGACGCACAGCATTCAGATGCACGGGGAGGGGGGAAGAGGCTATTGCTCACCACCGCTGCCTCTCTGCTCCGTCTCCTCCCCTCCACTCACTAGTGTCAGTGAGTGGAGGGGAGGAGACGGAGCAGAGAGGCGGCGGTGGTGAGACAAGGTAAGGAAAGACGGGGGGAGGAGGGCGCTGATTTTTGCGGGGGGGGCGCCGATTTTGTAAAAATACCTAGGGCACCATGGACCCTAGCACCGGCCCTGAGAGCATGCACCTCTTGAAAATCACTGTCATCTTAGTTCTGTTATGTATTAGGAACCTGTTTTAGTCTCAAAAGAAATTGTTGTATTTGTGGGTGGAATTGCCGGTTGAAATAGTTTTAAATTGCAGATTGCTGATAAAAGAGTATTTGTCGGTTTCCAATAAAGGTTATGTTCACTAATATAGTATCCAATTTGTCATTAATATGGATATCCCATAGTAGCAGTAATAAAGGTGCAAGTTTAAATATCTCCTTTTAACGCGTTTCATCACACAGATATGTTTCTGAGGAGATCATCAGTGTGTGTGCTATCAGTTGGAAAGTTTCATATGCAGCTAGCTAGTGCTGCTGGTGTCCTCGTCATCATCATCATCATCATCATGTTTCTTTACACTGGACCTCCAAAAGTGTAAAAGATCCACCTCCTTAGAAACTTATCTAGGAATGCATAAAAGTCTCATTAGGTCTCATTTCCAAAGCGCATGCTTTGGAAATGAGACTCTTACTGTACTCAACTTATGCCTGCCTGCTTCCATACCACCTCTCTAGGCGATGGGGTTGCAAGTATAAGATACGTAGAAATCTAGATAAAGATGCATATTTTTATGCATGTGCAGTATGCAAATGAGTATCATTACTCCACTAAAACTGAGCTGCTCCCAACAGCAGCTTGCACTCAACTGCATAGCAATATAAATAAAATGTCAAATATGTCCATGAATGCTGTTAGCGTTATTTTATATAATAGGCTGAGTCATCATTTAACTTTTCTTTTAATATCATTTAGACAAGAGTGTGCCCTTGATTTAATTAACAGGGAGAGAAAAAAATACAGATACACCACAAAGAGCATTACATATCATAAAGCGAGCAAATATCATACAGGTTAGGACATTTTAGCCAGACTGTTGGAACTTGTTTTTTTATCTAGATGTAGGGTTTCTGTCAATTGGAGCACCATGCCAACAAAATAACCCATGTTATTGCCCATACTGCCCTCTACCCCATTCCTGTTGTCTTGTGAAGCAGTATCTTGCTCAAATAAAAATGGACACTTGCTAGGAACACGAGTCATGTACACAAAAATATTCAATGTTAATACTAGGAAACCTAGTGGAATCTTTTCTTTTTTTTTGGACAAAACAGATTACACATAGAAACAAGAAGAAAGGAAGTTTTTTTGGCAAATCATAGTGTTTGGGAGGGGTTGGGGTGCTGTTTGTATTGTTTTTACAGGAATGTAAATGTTAAATGAGACAAACATTTAAAAACATTGCAATCAATAACAGTAAAAAGAAACTCTTTTTTGATGTGGGCAGCACGGTGGCTTAGTGGTTAGCACATCAGCCTCATAGCACTGGGGTCATGAGTTCAATTCCCTTATCTGTGTGGAGTTTGTATGTTCTCCCCGTGTTTGCGTGGGTTTCCTCCGGGTGCTCCGGTTTCCTCCCACACTCCAAAAACATACTAGTAGGTTAATTGGCTGCCATTAAATTCACCCTAGTCTGTCTGTGTGTGTGTGTGTGTGTGTATATAAGCTCCAATGGGGCAGGGACTGTTGTGAGTGAGTTCTCTGTAAAGCGCTGTGGAATTAGTGGCGATATATATATATATATATATATATATATATATTTATATATAGAAAAACAAACCAGATATCTACAAGTGGCGCTTAACCCAATGTATGGATATTAGCACAAATACAAAATTGCATATGTGTATACAATATATAAGGTACTTAAATAATATATAAAATAAATGCAGTGAGAGTAACACCTCCACAAATATACGTGTGGCAGCCAACCTTCAGAAACGGATGGTTAGTCCGAAAGAATATATATATAAATGGTGGTGATGATAGACTTTTCCTTACATTGTGTATAAGTAGATGTTCATGTTGCTAACGAGATAGGGTGGGGGTTGTTCTTTTATGCCAACACTGATGTAAGTATTGGTCGTGTAGAGATGAAAGCTCAAAACCTATGACTTGAAATACAGCTCAAGTACATACTAGTAGGTTAATTGGCTGCTATCAAAATTGACCCTGTGTTTCTGTCTGTCTGTGTGTGTGTGTGAGGGAATTTACACTCTAAGCTCCAATGGGGCAGGGACTGATGTGAATGAGTTCTCTGTACAGTGCTGCGGAATTAGTGGCGCTATATAAATAAATAAATGATGACGATGATGATCACACAGCAACAGGTGCACAGCAAAGGGAATGATAGGAGTCTGACTGTTCAGTCCTTGTTGTCAGCACTTGACCTGGCCGAGGTTTCACTTAGAACTTCACATAGAATTTATAGTAGACCAAAATAAATTGGGCTGTCATGACTTATAAAGGATATTGCAATGCCCAGTTATGTGAAGAAGGGGTGCTGATTCCACGAAGTAGTACCCCCTTCTTTACATGTGCCAGATCTCTTCCCTGCCACAGGTGGTCTTAATAAACTGTGTTTCTCTATTCTCCTGAATCATAAAGTAAAATAAATAATAATAACTCCATACCTTGACTAGAGTAGAGCAAGTCTTTCAAAATTTAAGTTGTGACCAGTTTGCAAATGTGATCATGAAATTTGTAAATTTGTCAGTCAATAAACAATATGCAGCATGTTCTGCAGCTAGATTTCCCTGTCCCCAAAACCTTATCTCTTTGTCTCTAGTGTGATGAACATGAATGTGTTCCTCATACTAGATGAAAAACATTGTTTTTCATCATTCATGCTGTTTTAGACATGCACTTTTTTGTTTTTTTTACACTTCTCATAACAGTACTAACAAAATATTTTAATTTTGAATCACCCTCACCATAAATCAACAGCAAAAGTTTGGGAAGCATCCATCAATTTCAAACAAAGGCAAGCTGTTTCGAACCTTAGAATAGCCCTCATCCAAGATGGCCGGGAGTGTCTCATGAAGATTCCATCTTGGATCTCTGTTATGAACCTCCCTTAGAATAGCCCTTATCCAAGATGGCTGGGACTGTCTCATGAGGATTCCATCTTGGATCTCATTTCCTGTTTGGGCCTATAAAAGACCCTTCCTGTTTTGAAGCTTGTGCTTGAGTATTGTGCTTGAATCTGAACCAGATGCTTCCACATAAACCTTGCTCCCTCTTGTGATTTGGATTGCAATGGTTAGATACTTCTACCAGACATTTATCTGCCTTGGGACTATTGACTTCACTTGTTACTTGATACTTTAGATTTGTATATCAAAATAAATCCAGTTTACTTTAGAACTACCTGGCTATTGGATTCCATCTGTGATACCAGACATGTGAACAAGCATTCTTAGTTTTTAGATGATATTGACAATGCCTCTGAAGAAGAAGTCATACTCAGTAGATGTATGTGAGTCAGGTGCAGAAGATGGCCAAGGAACTATAACACACACAGATACTGCTGCAATTCAACAGGTGCATGAAAAAGAAAAAGAATAATATCTGTACAACCCAACTGGATCATTAATAACTACAAACACAAAAAAATCAATCCACTTTCAGGGAAAATATATTAGACAATAACTTTAAAATGAAAACACAATAAAAGAAAGTGCCCTGGCATTGTTTAAAATATCTTCAGAAAGCATCCAATACCGTGAATGGAAATAGGCCACCATTCAAAAAACTAGCTACTATTTTTAATAAAAAATCATCGGTTGGAAATGTTCTTAAAACGTAATATGTAAATGTCAAAGTGCATAATTAGGTAGGTCGAGAATGATAAAACATATGGAAAGGCATGATTGTCTCATTTGAGAGGAAAATGCTAGAATAAAACATTCTCCAAATACAGGATATAGCAATTAAGCCGTCAGTACAAAAAATAATAATTCAAAGGGCAATTCTGTCTCTACTATTATAATGTTGATCATGATGACTATCATGATGTAGCTGATGAGATATCTGATGTGCACGCCATATGTTTTCAACCATCATCAGCTAGTATTTTTGTTCCTATTGGAAAATTCCAAACTAGTTACAGTGATTGCCGTCAACCGCCATTAACAGAATTATTAAATGTTTTGTGTTTTTGTGAATTAAGTGCAGGACCTGGGCCACAATGACGCATACCTCGTCAACATTATCTTTCCCTTAATTCAGTGCTCACTTTATAAATAACATGAAATAATAAAATTAATAACAATGAAGAGTAGGCTTTGTCAAAATCCCAGGCTCATGCCACTGATATGGGACTGTGTGTCTATGGTCACCGGTAATACATGCCATTCACTACTTAGTGGGTCATGCTTGAGTGCCCAAAGAAAGTAAGGCCACATATTCATCATCACCACCATCCTCATCCTCAACATTATTGTCATCATTCTCAAGAACATCACGCAGTACTTTTTAAAATAAAGTTTTAAAATAAAGTATTTTAAATAAAGTTGATGTGTTGCTATGCAACTTAACATTTGCTAAGTTTTGATCAGAAGTGGGATACAGCCGATAAAATACTTGCTCGTCTAACTTGCCAAATTGAGAACTGGTTATACTCCAGGAAATTTAAACATTAGAAATTTGATTTCTGACAATGGATCAAACATTGTCAAAACAATAGGTCTGATTCATTAAGGAACGTAAATGCCGATTTTGTGCATATAATATGCAAATTTAATAATCTGTGCATGCCCAAAACCTGACCGTACGCAACTAAACGCAGCAACGTTCAATTAATCTTCATACACAAAGGGCACTTACCACAGCTTACAATTCCTGCGAGGGAACGTGGCGGGAAAGTGGCATTCGCCCATAGTCAATGTGTAATAATGGTGTGACAAACTTGAGCACACGCAGCTACGTCTGATTCAAGCTTTGGGCATCTCAAAGGAACTTATTTTCTGACGTATCTCCTGCTCCAGCTACAGGGCTAGTCTAAGTCCTGATTACTAGTGATGACAGTCTTATATGCATGCTATAACATGTGTTTGCACTAAGGAGCAACTGTAAAAACGTTTTTTATGCTCAGTAAATGTTAAGAACATGCTACTAAAAGTATTTCCTAAACAAAAAATAATAAAAAAAAACACTTTCTTTAACTGTTGTGTCAGTAATGCCTGTATTATTAACAGGTGGTATTAATTAAATGTTTTTTTTCCTCTGCATTATTTTCCGAATTTATATTCAACAGAGGTATTGGACGCATCTTACAGTGTCTTGTGCAGTAGAGTTGAGCAGACATACAGCCAAATTCATCGGCGCACATATCTTCAGCTTTGCTCCTTGATGAATTCGGACGTGCGTTTTAAAACAGATGCATGTTGCGTTCAGTATGCTTTCCTTGATGAATAAGGCCCCAGGGGCTAGATTTACTAAGCTGCGGGCTTGAAAAAGTGGGGATGTTGCCTATAGCAACCAATCAGATTCTAGCTATCATTTTGTAGAAGGTACTAAATAAATGAAAGCTAGAATCTGATTGGTTGCTATAGGCAACATCCCCACTTTTTCAAACCCGCAGCTTAGTAAATCTAGCCCCAGGTGTTTAGGCAAAATACCTAATATGGATTCATTTGCACATGTCCCTATATTAACATATTTAGTTCACTTACAAGACATAGAGCATAATATGAATGTAAAAGCAGATTGGTGCATATTTCAACAGATTATATTGCGCAAATAACAATTAGTCTTACAAAGAAGCAACTAGATGAAATTCAATTGTCTGTGCACGAAAAATTGCATGGAAGAACAGCTTTCAAAGACTATGTAATGCCAAAATCCAAAATTGGAAATGTTTTTTTCCACTCAAACAATGGCAAATAATGGAATGGAAGACATATGTAAACTGCTGAGACACATTGATGACCAACTTTGTTCGCAGAGGAAAATGTTGCCTTAACAACATTATACTAACTATTATACTATTTATATTCTTGTTATAGCAGACATTAAGATATTTGTAGCATGGAAATAAACTTGATAATAGCAATGAACCATTTTCATAAATAAATTCCGCTTGTGGCAGAAAAAGATAGCAATGATGGTAATTGACAGATCTGTATTGATGGCAGTCAGGAACAAAACATCGCTGGTGATGATGACAATGAAATCTGGATTGGAGGTGATGTTTTGATGCACTAACGACCATGGCCCAGAGTATGTTTTTATATGTAAAAAATTACTTGCATATTCAAAACATAATAATGTCAATTTAATGCAAAAAATGTAAATACGTTTTTACATTGACATACAAACTCAATCAAAATAAATCTTTAAAAATAATTATATTTAGATTGGAATGATGCATACATTCTTTAAAATAAGGATGAGACCTAACATAATCCAAAACACTATGGACAGAAAATGTTAAACCATTCATGACCTCTTCTCCTTCCCCTGGATAATGATCCACATAGATATTGGCAGAATAAACTCAACTGGAAGCCAAGATTTGCCACATTTTCAGATGAAACAATTTTATGCCCATCTTCAAGTGTACTGTCCTGATGTATATACTGTGAAGCCAGTGAACGCCATCAATTATCACCAAAAATGTTGAAATGCTGACTTTTGTCAAATGGAATCAAGAATAAATAACCCTTAAATTTACTCAACAACTATTTTTGGGCAACTGACAGTTCGGCAAATGCTGGCAATTATCTTTTCTATGGGCCTGATTCATTAAGGATCTTAAGTTAAGAAACTTCTTATTCTTATTTCAGTCTCCTGGACAAAACCATGTTACAATGCAAGGGGTGCAAATGACTGTTTTTTCATGTAGCACACAAATACTTGATAGCTTATTTGTACACTGAAGTTTAAAGTTGATATTTGTGTGCTACATGAAAAAACAGTCAGTATTTAACTTATGTGCAAAACAGAATACTAATTTGCACCCCTTGCATTGTAACATGGTTTTGTCCAGGAGACTGAAATAAGAAGTTTCTTAAGTTAAGATCCTTAATGAATCAGGCCCTAAATGCTGTACATTGGATAATGTATCCCCTCCATTCACAAATAACAGAAAACTAAATCAGACCTATTTAGGTAGAAATAAAATAAAAAAATATACAATGTTTTATTTATTTTTTCTTACAATCTTAAATTGTTATATCTGATAAAGAACTGGTGGGCAGATCATCATTAGACATATATGAACCTGTAATAGATCAACAGTATAAATTCACCAGAATTTCAGGCTAGAACACATCGCTATTAACTTTAGAAACCCTTTATAAATGTAAAGCCGAACATGTTTATATTATTATTTATACATTTTATCTCAACGCAACAGAAACAACAATTATCAAGTAGCTTGTTGTAAAACTGTGAACATGACTAAAGTTTAACTGTTAAAAAATAATAATAAAGATGTCCCCCCTTCTCTGGGATGACCTCCCTCATTCCATCCGTATCTCTCCTACTCTGTGCTCCTTCAAACGTGCACTCAAAACTCACCTCTTCCTCAAAGCCTACCAACCATCTACTTAACCCCCATCTACTCCATTTAGCTCGTCCTCCCTTCTCTCCTCTTGCCTCACCTGGCTCCTCTTGTGCCTGGTCTGTTTACCCTCCCTTAGGATGTAAGCTCGTATGAGCAGGACCCCCTCCCCTCCTGTCTCCATACCTGTTCTTCCGCTCCGTCTTTACTGCATATGACTAGCCGGAGTTTCTGAAGTATTGGTACTTTTTGTTCATTGTTCTGTATGGTTTCACCCTGTATAGTCTACTGTTCGTACTGTGTGCGGCGCTGCGGATACCGTGTGGTGCCTAACAAATAAATGATAAATGATAATAATGTCTCAAATTACAGCACACTATAGGAGATTAAAAGTGAGAATAAAATGAAACATCAAAATGTAACAATTTGTTTATTTAAAAAAACAACCCAAACTCAATATTTCAATAAACTGTAGCAACACCTACTATGGTAAATTTTGCACTGAAAAATATGTTTCTAAGATAAATCTCAGTTACTTGAAAAACAAAATCTTCCAATATGTGTAATGTAAACAAAATAACAAAATGATTCACTGGAACATACCTATAATGGGCAGGTATTACATATGAGTCAAGATTCACTAAACAGTAATACCAGTCTGTCCTTTCATAGAACCAGGCCTAATGAGTGTGGCTATATGCTACTTTTTTAAACATATTGTTTTGTTTCGTAGACTGTTACATTATGTTGGCTCCTTTTTGTTATTATAACAGTGGCTGATTCAACTCTACAGGTGCCTCTTTTTCTTCCAAATTTTGTGCGAGACTGAACCATTTGGCAAAATTATTCAGAGTTCGGTGTTCCCCAATTTAAGTCATTTTCAATTAGATTTGAGATTGATTGAGCTTTTCTCAACCTTAATATTATTATGCTAGTAGTATTACTCTCTTCAAGAATAAGATGATTTTGATTACAATTTAAATAGCTTTTCCACACTACTGTTCTCCTAAAAGTGCACAAATAATTTCCTCTTTAATCAAAAGAAACAACATAAGTCAACAAAATCAAATTTATTTTTCATTTAGTTACTGTATTTGAAATTGTAAAGCTTGACCGAAAATTAGAAACATATTAGTTTAAAAGTTTAGATTTATTTTATTTCAACTCCATTTATTTCAAAGATATTTAACTTAAAAATAAAAGTTATTTTACTCACCTGCTAAACGTATGTTTTATGTTAATCTGCAATCTCTATACGAGCCTTTACAAACTGAAAAAAAATCCTAAGAATTTTTTTTTTGTCTTCTGTTATGAAGAGCAATGTCACCTTAGTCTTAGACTACCGATAGAACATTTCTCATACATTAGTCTTTATCTTTCAAAGCTTATTTGTATGTTATGATAGAAGTTTTCTCCTTTATATAAAAATAACATAGCAACCAGACTGAGAAATCTTGTGGAATTTGTAGAGAAAATATTGGTTGAAGGCTTAAACTTTAATGAGTCCGATACATGTTTATTGAGTTAGATTGTATGTGTAAAGAATCCAAAATTACTATAGGAACCCAGCGTTGAAACGCTTGAGGCTGGAAAACAAAAAAAAAAGGAGAAAGTGATTTTTCTTTAAGGCTTTTTCTTGATTTAATTGGAGTAAACAAGGAAACTGAATTGTAACACAGTGGTCATTGCAGTGAGATTAAGCACTAATTGAGTACAGAGGCTGAGGTGGAATCTCTAGTTAAAGCTTACAGGACCAACTGAATCTTTTCGGAAGGGGGGCCAGGGAGAACCGAGAAGAGTATACACACTTCCTAACAAGTCATTTTTAACAGTTACAAGCTTGCTACAAAGACCACACAGGGAGCTTAACATATGCAAATAGGATCCATACACGCTCGACAAAACCATATAACAAAGATATTTGAAAGCCTAATAGAAAAGAAATCACTCACTATTAGAAAACTTTACAGCTCAGATCTGTGTAACTAATTAACCCCCTTAGTGCTGCAGGGCCCAGCAATGTGCTGGACTTATAACAGTGTTAATGTTATGAGCATTAAAAATAATTTGCTTGTAAAACTACAATATTTCATTATTGTTAGTATTTTTTACTTTCATTTATGTTTTATTTTGTTTTGTAATAGAACAATGTTACTGTCATTGAACATTTGCCTTCACTATTTAAACATTTTCTTCATTAAATCATCAACATCAACATTTATTTATATAGCGCCAGCAAGTTCCCTAGCGCTTTACATTAAATTAATTGTTTCTGTGTGATTTTGTGATTAATAGAAAATTGACATCTAATTGATGAGACAAATATAGTCAGTAACTTGGAGCATCTATGATAACGAGGATGTTATTTTCATGATGAAGTATATTGTACTTTCATATTACTTTTGCTACCACTTGTGTGGGGACTTGTTTATAGATACACTTGTGGGAGATTAATTGCATTTCATTTTACCTCCTGTCTTCTGATTGGTGGGGAACAGGGACCAATGACGGTAACTGAAATTAGTTTGAGAGAGGGGTACAATACCATTTATTAGATAGGCATTTTCTATATAGGGCTACCATAATTAACTATTTAAGGATGATGAAAAGTACACTGATCACTAACATATGGTCACTACTGTAATAAAGGTGCGATAGATCCAAGGAACAGCTTATGGTATGATAAACTTGAGATTAATAAAGTGACTTCAGAAGTGCATAAGATAGATATGATTATTTTAATATTTAATGTGAAGATAAATCTGAAAGGGCAAAGGGGGGAAAATATCAGCACAATGCATACAGAATTGTCCTTTTCATGCCACATGCACTAGGTTAAAACATTAAAAAATAAAAGATAAATGACAAATGTCAAACCTCCCATTCCATCTCTATATGTTATTATATATAGAATATACTCATAATGTTTTGAAAAGTCTCACAAAACAACCTCCCATCTGTAAATCCAGTTTGATTTATTTTTATCGCTCATAATCCATTCACTGGCTCTTCAATAAAAACTATGAGTGAAAGAACAGCCTCTTGACCCACACCCCAGGGTTTTCCCTCTCCCTGCTGTGCGGTTTCAATTGAGGAAAAGATTTTTAACTTTCCTTTTTCCTGCCACGAAACCACATGGCAGTGACATGCCAGACAAGGAAGACAGGTGATGCCTGACACATGGGTTTCTCTTTCATAAAATTCTGACTTTCAGCAGCCCACTGGGCACCTTTTCTTTTCACTTTCAGTTCCCTTCACTGGAACATGTTTTTTGTTTCCTGGCTTCTGATTGGTGGGTACTATTGACAGTTGAATTCAACTCTAGCAATTGTTCAAGAAAATCGTGTTGACCTAGTAGTATTTTAATTAAGTAGCTTAATAGTAGCTTATGGCTTTTGTGGGTTTAAGCCTCTTGGTAATGCATGACCATCAATAGACCACCCAAAAACTTGACAAAATATCTGTCTTCACTGGTTCTTATTAGAACATTTTGTAATCCATTTTTTTGGAAAGTTCTAATGATCATTAGACTTCAGTGAAGCCCTAATGGGTGCACTGTTTGTATGTCACCTGAAATAGTCACCAGGTCACACTAGATGCCTATAGGTATGAGCTAGTACTTGAGTGATTTACCTTCTGATACTAGTCTAAACATAAACACATGGGGCCTGATTCATTAAGGAACTTAACATAAGAAACTTCTTATTTCAGTATCCTGGACAAAACCATGTTACAATGCAAGGGGGGCAAATTAGTATTCTGTTTTGCACACAAGTTAAATACTGACTGTTTTTTCATGTAGCACACAAATACTTGATAGCTTATTTGTACACTGAAATTTAAAGTTGATATTTGTGTGAAGCATGAAAAAATAGGCAGTATTTAACTTATGTGCAAAACAGAAAACTAATTTGAACCCCTTGCATTGTAACATGATTTTGTCCAGGAGACTGAAATAAGAAGTTTCTTAAGTTAAGATCCTTAATGAATCAGGCCCATAGAAAAGATAATTGCCAGCATTTGCCGAACTGTCAGTTGCCCAAAAATAGTTGTATAACAAAATGGCATATACTCAGTAATTACCCAGCTAGATTTACTAGTATCTCTCAATATATTAAGATTTATTATAAGCACATTTACCTGATTCCTTCCAGAGTGTCCTTACCTTGCTATTACTTTTTTCTGTGTCTTTACCAGTTGTGTTACTTGATGTGACATAACATAACTTGATGTAAGGTAGGCTGGAGGCTTCTAGTTGGCCACTTCTAGTAGCCAATTGGAATCTACCGTATGTATTCCCACTTCCTTATGCGTATATCAATGCTGTCGGGGCAGACAGGAGGATTCTGCCTTCCAAACTTAATCTTTACTCGTTCTTCTTGATGAGAATCAAGTGGTCAGGGGATGATAGCAAAAAAATCATATTCATTATTCCTTTTAATGATGTGTTATAGAGCATAATGTCAACTTAGTCTTAGACTAGTGATAGAAATTAGTTTTGGATCTTAAATTTGAAAATAAAAATCAATTAAAGCTCCTTTGGCAGCTTATATGTCGCTGGTATGTGCACACTGAGCAGAATTAATGTTTGCCAGAGGGCCATGGAGTCTTTACCGATTTACTAAAATTCTGTGGGAAATAATAAACTTGCTTTGTGAATTATCATGTTCTACAGGAAAGCGTGGACACACTACTTTTTCAGCTTGTAAGCTAATTGGATATATGAAATACAATAGTTCAGGACCGACCCCAGGCATGGCAGCACCTTGTGCGGTAATTTTTGGTGTCTATATATATATATATATATATATATATATATATATAGTATATAAGTATATAAATATGTACTCTCTCTCTCTCTCTCTCTCTCTATATATATATATATATATATATATATATATATATATATATATATATAAAAATATATATATATACATCACACTTTTCCCCGCCTTCATGGAACTATTCTCCCCTTCATCACATTGGTCCCCTTCATCACATTGATTCCCTTCATCACTCTGTTCACCTTAGTCACACTGTGCCCTTCATCACATTGTGCCCCTTCATCAAACTAGTCTCCTCCGTTCTTTGCTTACATTCCTATGACCTTCTTTTCTTCTGTCTTCTTTTCTTCTGTCTTCTTTTCTTCTGTCTTCTTCTCTTCTGTCTTCTCTTCAGGCAGAGACTCCTCTCTGCACAGCTTCTCACTAAAGGCGTAGTGACGTTATGATGAAGTCACACCCTACAGTCGGTGAGAAGGAGGGAGCAGGGCGCCAGAGCGCATAGCACTCGTGGATGGAGGTGGGGGAGTGTGGCACTGCCTGACCATTAGGTCAGACTGTACCTCGAGCTGCCCCTGCGTGCTGACCCCTGCCCTAGGTGCTGAATATCTGTGCGTCATGCAGAGCGACTTCTAGGTCTTTGTGCTCTGCACATTTGCACTTACCGATCGTGCCTTGAGCCGGCACTGCAACAGTTAAATTAATTTTTTTAAATAATTTTGTTCACTGATAGTATCTCTTTAGTTGATTAACACCATCCTGACTGACCTAATGTATATAAATGATATCTCAAGTTCAATAAAGCCTGAGATGTCATTTACAATCAGCAAAAGAACTTGGCAGTAGGGCCAACCAACTATTAGGATTGAGACCTGACTGACTATTTGATCTGTCTACCTGATCTGCGGCCTATTTGAGCCAGAGGCTTGACCTTCAACTGCCCTACAATGCCAGGACTACTCCTCCCCTCATCCTATTGCTGTGATTTATTCCTATTCTTGTTCAAGGGACATACATTATTGTCATCATCCTCATAGTTGTGTCTATGTATAGGTCTATCTAAACGGTGTTGAATGTAATGGGTTTAGGTACCCATACACAAGGCAAACCAGCCACTTATCCTGACTGGCCAACAGCAAATCTGATCATACATGAAAATACATATGGATGGCACAGTTTGTGTGGCTTCACAATTACTTTATATATGCTCAGATGTGTTCATCTACTGTATTTGATGATATGGCAATATTTTTTGGACCAATACACACTGCAATCAGTGGGAAATTTGGTCTAAAATTAACTAATCGAACAGCTACATTGCAGTATATATACGGGCACCTTAAGATGCAAAGTGTTGCTGCAAATGATTGAAAAAGTTTGGCAACTATTATCTAGATCAGTGATGGGCAACGTATACCTTGAGCGCTGCATGTGCGCTTCTCCACTGGCCGCCTGTTGCCCACCACTGCTTTAGAGTCATGTGATTGTTACAATAATGCCCTTTACAGCCATATGACAGCTCAGTTTAAGGGGCAGCATAGAAATCATTGTACTTTGTTTGCTTTTTGGTCTTTTCAATTTACTTGTTTTTCCAGTACAACTAATGTATCTGAGGAAAATGGATCGACATGAGGATGTGGGGTGCACAATTATACCCCCTGTCCACGATATAATAACATACAAGAAATACACAATCATCATCAACATTTATTTATATAGCGCCACTGATTCCGCAGTGCTGTACAGAGAACTCACTCACATCAGTCCCTGCCCCATTGGAGCTTACAGTCTAAATTCCCTAACATTGGCTACAATCTATTAAATGTAGCATGTTTTAAGACACCAGTCTTCCTCTACTGACACAAGATTACTTCATTTTATTATCTTTTAGAATGTTTCCCATAGTAACGCTATGGAGGTTATTTGCGAAGCGCATTCTGTCTTCTCTCATAAGTGTCTTGATGCTTCTCCAAGTTGTACACCAAGGTGCACTCAGGAGCAGCCTCCAGAACTACAAGTGCACCTTGATGTGCAGAGAGGAAGAAACATTTTTAGTGCAAAAGTATAAACCTCATATAAATGTCCCAATACTCATTTAGTACCACCCCTTTCAATTAAATATAAACAATTTCTTAAAATACTGTTCAGTGGCTTAGCCTTATCATGGCTTAAATAAACCAAGTAAGGAGATATTTGGACTGTTTCTATTACATGTCAAGTTTGTGTGTAAGAAGTTTTTCATTACATTACTTGGTTGGAGCATACTTACAAATGTGCTTCTTTGCCAAATTGTAGCATGGAGGTGCAGAATGGGTCTCATTAATTTGACCAATTCCAGAAAATGACCCCTCCTTTGATAACCATTTCATAGGGCAGTGTAGCAGTAGCTCTTTATAACAAGGCAACATGCTCTTTCTACATTCAAATTGATGGAATGGAGCATTTATGGGAATCCTGTATATTTTATTCCATGGGTAAATTAAAGTTAATTATTCACAATGCGCCTGGTACTTACACAGTCTAATGTACGGAGCATCGTCTCCCTAATCTAATTTGTAAAAGTTGTGTGTTTGTCACTCTCTAATATGATAAAGGAGGTTCGGGCTGTTTTATTTACTTTCTCATAACCAAGCTCTCTTGTGATTAAGTGCAAATCTTAGTGACACTGAATACATTAGCTCCGTGCAGATGATTAACTAATTACAGGAAAAATATACGGCTCTTCATCTGCTGAATCTGCAACTATGATTTACAGGTAGAGTCCCACTTGCAAACGGGTGAGACAAGCAGGTTTCTTTAATTTTAACAATGCATGAGACAATTATCACAAAACTCAGAAACAACAATTTACAATTTAACACGAATGAGATTAAAATTAATCAAGCTAATTCTTTTTTTGCATCATTTTTTTTGCCTTATTAGAAGGATTATTTTTATTTATTTTAGATAGTTTTTGTTGTTTTAATCTTTTGTGGCAATTTATCTTTTGCCTTTTATTTCTTTATAAAAGAAGCTGTAAATATTGTCAAAATGAAACTAGTAAACAATAATTTATATTTCTTCTCATGAAAGAATAAACAGGCAAAGGATTGCTATGGATTTTTCTTCCCTTGGTACATATTTGTTAAAATATTTTGGTCAGAAATTTGTTTGTTTTTTCTCTAAATAACAAGTTGAACACCTTTTAAACATGCATTGGATAGTCATTTTCCTAAGCTGTACTCCTATAAATAATTATTTCTCTGAAGAGCAGATAGCATGGCTGCCACTAACACATACAGGCTCACAGTATGTCATGTGAAGGCAGAGTGGAGAGAAGGAGAAGGAGGAATTGACAATACAGACAGAGCTCAGAGGAGAGCTTCAAAGCCTCTTTGCTCATTACATTTTGTGCCATGTTACTGTGGTTGCCATGGTAGTCACATGACACTGTTGAAGAATTATACATCATTAACTACCAAGCCTTTTTGTATAGCCTGGTGTGGTGATTTATGTTAACACACCAATTTTTTCATATGATCTCTGCATTAACAACTCGCAATAATGCTAAATCAACAATATGTGTGTTAGAGTCAAAGTTAAAATGAGGGATCTTTTACTTTTGATTCTTATCAGTCAAAAATCACCACAATGTGATATACATGTGATCCAAAAATGTATGGGAATAGAAATGCAGCAGAGTAGCAATTTCCCGCCATAGACACTCAAAACTACATGGTTCAACCTACCACAAAATTGGGAATTTGCGTGAACATTCATTTAAACAAATGGAGGCTACAGTGATCTCACTAAAGAATTTTGTGCCGCATACTAATGCAAATTTATGAATCCATGCAATTTTCTATAGTGAACAGAAGTTGTTGAGGAGAAAGGGGTAAGTGTATGACGGAGTCATCTCAATTAGATCTCTTGTTAGCAGAGGCAGGGTTAATGCAGTAGAGATAGTTCCAAAAATCAGATCTTTTGCCACTTTATATTTATAATGTAATTTAACTGGAAAATTAAAACATGTATATTGTTTTTCCCATGTATATTATTTCTCCCAGAGTTTCTTCTGTAATCTTTGACTTCTTAACATAAATGCATAGACATTATCCTGTTCCAGGAATGGGTAAATAGTGGCGCTCCAATCGTTGGGACATTTTTTATGATGTTCCTCCAGTTGCCTTAAAATGTTAAATATTTTATGTGGCAATTGAGATCTATTTGATAAACCAGAGTGAAATTTTGGCCAGATTCACAAAAGTGGAATTAATTTTTGAAATTAAAAGATGAGTTTCATTTTCATAGTTTTTGACTTTTCAAATGAACAGAAATTACATTGTTTGTAAAAATAAATAGAATGTCAAACATTAAGGGGTGTATTTACTAAACTGCGGGTTTAAAAAAGTGGAGACGTTGCCTATAGCAACCAATCAGATTCTAGCTTTCATTTTGTAGAATGCACTGAATAAATGAAAGCTACAATCTGATTGGTTGCTACAGGCAACATCTCCACTGTTCCAAACCCGCAGTTTAGTAAATCTAGCCCTAAATCTCAAACAATGTTTAAGAAAATGTCTAAAGAAATATTCAGAAAGCATTTATGAATTTCATGTTAAATAGGTGGAAAATGTTAACTTAATTTTATATAGAAGTTCATTAAACACCACAGTCATCCCATATCAGTTTAACAGGCTCTAACTATAGGCTTTGACACTATCATGTGCTGTTAAGGAACCTTGCAATTCCCATAATCCAACTCTCAACACTATCATGTGCTGTTAAGGAACCTTGCAATTTCCATAATCCAACTCTCAGTCTGTGACATTCTGCTTGCCACCATACTATCCTCACATTATGACACTGCCCCAGTCACATGCAGCTCTTTTCTCACTTACACAATCACACTAGTGTACTGTACCTGTTACTGCCTCCTACAAGATCAGCAGAGTTGTATTCTGAAATATTTTGTGCCGCTGTGAGCTTCATGATGATCTAATTGGCTACAGATTGCTCTTTTACTGCCCACTTTAAAAGTAGAAACCTACAACCATACAGGAGATTGAGATTGATAACAAAAAGGTTCTCTGCACCTATCTAGTTGCACATTAAATGCAATTTTTACAACTGCAATTTGTGAATTCGGCGATGTGTTTATATTTACATAGGCCCATTGTTTCTGAGGAAAGGAGAACGCTGTCTATATTTATTGCTGACAAAACCCATATTTGTAAAGGTAGGAAAGTAGCACTTTCTGCAATCAATAGAGTGCTATATAAAAGTATCTTTGAGTTTTCCATCCCCATAGCATTTCTGGACAATGCTACACTGTCATTAACCTTATTGGCTCTTTGGGGTTTATTTTTTTAAATTGGTGCATTGTGAATGTGCTGTAACCAATAGCAACCATAAGCTGTCATTTTTCTATTGCAGTTTAGAATGTAAACATAAATATCTGAACGATTGTTACGTCATACAGTACAACTATGCCATAGCATGCTGGCATTAGTTAGGCTCATTTGAGTCATTGCAGTACACACAAAATGCATCCACATTAATACATTAGGCCCACTATGATAAAACCTAGTTTGGAGATATGCCAATTTTATATTCAAAAATAGCAATAAATGTAGGTGAGGTTGTGCTGAAGCCTCATCCATAACTGCGTTCAGTTTTGCATACATTTATAAGCATTATACTCTCTAACAGTGACAGATTTTTAGTGCAATAGACAATTCAATATTTCGTTTTATAGGCTTAAACTGTGCTATTTTCACAGTGTGATTTTTGTGGAATAAATTTAAACAATCATTCATGCTTGCTAATGCTAATTAGGAAAACCACACAGAAATCTGGTTTTGATTTAATTGAACACAACAGGCAAGCACCTTAACACAATTTGTCAAACATCACTTCAGCTACATACTGCGCATTATATACTAGAAATCATTGAAACCCCTTTGATACTTGCAATTACTGTTTCCTTCATTATTGTTAATGCACAAAATTTAGCTAATCCTCTTGATTAGTTTTGAATTTAAGTATGACTCTCTAGGTGTAATGTTTCATTGAAACCGGAAGTGGCGTCAAAGTCGTATCATAACTGAGTGGAAAATCGGTCCAAATTAGCCACACCCCAATCACCCTAAACCACACCCAGATCAGCCTAAAAAAATGTCCATTCCGAGGCCTATTTCTTGTGATGATCATCATCATCATCATTTATTTATATAGCGCCACTAATTCTGCAGCGCTGTACAGAGAACTCATTCACATCAGTCCCTGCCCCATTGGAGCTTACAGTCTAAATTTCCTAATATAGACACACACACACACATAGACAGAGAAGGGGACAGACAGACAGGGAGAGACAAGGGGTCAATTTTGATAGCAGCCAATTAACCTACCAGTATGTTTTTGGAGTGTGGGAGGAAAACGGAGCACCCGGAGGAAACCCACGCAAGCACAGAGAGAACACACAAACTCCACACAGATAAGGCCACGGCCAGGAATTGAACTCATGACCCCAGTGCTGTGAGGCAGAAGTGCTAACAACTAGGCCACTGTGCTGCTAGTGCAAAGCATTGAATAAAATGGTCAGCTTCATCTAGGCTTTTCCTTCGCCACCATTCTAATTTAGGAAATAAAGCATGTTTTATAAATAGAAACAAATGTTTGCTTGTTGGCACAAGTTACAATGGCATTATACTGTATTTATATGTAGTGCTAACATCCTTCATGGAGTTTGCCGGCATATCCCCTCCTGAGCGAGCAGTTCATGCAGTGTGTGTTCTCTATGCTGTCCTAGCGCACTGAAGATAGAGTTGATTGATCCTGATGATACTGCACTAGCTCTGTTTACAGGGGCAAATGCAGGATTTGTAGAGGGGGGTTTCCACACCATGCCACCAGTGAGCGTGACCAGCATGCATGGGGGCGTGGCTATAATATTAGACAGTGCTTGGCTGCTCTCCAACTCTTCCTATTCCTGTAATATACATGGGCAATGCTGCATGCACCACTGTTAGGTGCATGCAGCTCTCCATTTTCAAGCAGAGCCGTGTGAAGCGGGGGCAGGGTCTAGCCACCTCAATTATACAGTGCCCCAGGCATGCAGGGGGGCTTCCAGGCACTAGGAACCCCCCCCCCCTTAGTTTGACTATGGTTTACACTGCCTGATAATACTCACAGCACCAGAAACCTTACAGATAGCGCTCCCAGAAGATATTAGCATGCAGTATAGTGTAAATTTAGATGGTATGCTACAATTGGGACCAATGATCCTGATGCCTGTGATATTTTCAGTGCACTGTGCACAAAATTAGTACAGCCAAACCATTTGCGTAATGGACTGAAGCAGATATGACAATGAACCCGTATTTGAAACATTTTCGGAAAACTTTATGTAAATATTATCATGTTACATGAATAAAAGTCAGAAAAAATTCAGCACACATCATAAAACACATATTTATTGAGAAGAATCACATGATCCAAATATTAATTCATCAAATAAATAAAAGTAAGCAAATTTGACATAAAATCGAGTATTTTAAAAAAGACAACATTGGCGAAGAAAGAGTTGGCTGAAAGATTGGTGTCATAGGGTGACGGGTCTGGTGGAATCAAACCTCCTACACTTATTAATGAGTTAAATATAAATGAGATAATTATATCATAGCGCAAATGGGATAGAAATCTAAGTCATTTGTAACTATAACTGATATAAATAACTTAAATATCAAACAAAGCATATAAAATGCACTAGTGCAGACTCTCAATAAGTTAAGGCAGGTGACTATTAAAATAAGTTCATTGATACTGGAGACCAGATGGGGATTCAGCAACGTGTACTGGTTGAACTAAAGAGTCACCGGGACATTCCATAAAACAGTATCCTGCCGTGGTTTATCCAGTTTGAGATTACTCCTGCGGGAAATGTTTAAAAGGAAAGAAGCTGACACCCTTGATTATTACACTTTGCAAGATCATACAATAATCATATAGGGTGAAATAATCAGGGTTAGCTGTTTTATGTAGCAGATTCCTCCTACAGCACCATGGAAAGTAACAACTGGTTTAATCGTCATAGGATACTCATCCATTGCTGCCATTTAGCTACCACAGCTCAGCAGCATCACTACAACATTAGGAGGTAGCTGATGATGACTGTTCTGCCATGAAGTTTGACTGTTATGCAAAGTTTAGATTAATGTAACAAGTTTGTGTGCAAACACAGCTTAGGTATGCACTAGGCAGTACTTAAACATGACATTGATCATTCTAATGCGTCCATCCTGATCCAGCCGTTTCCACTGGGGAAACTTATGTACACAGGTGAGTCTTAAGACGTACTCACGAATAGATACTCTCACCTCTCAAATCCACTTTTTCCCTAATATAGACAACAGTCATATACGTGCCTGTTTTGTTTTTTTTTATTTCTTTTTAAAAAAGAGTCTACTATCCATAAATGGAGCTATGCCTCCAGCAGACTACACACTCAGAACTGAGGCACGGGGGGTGATGCAGATTTGCCCACATTTAGATTCCCAGGAAGCCATAGACTAGTTTTCACTCTTGAGGTCCTTTGCTGATGCCTTTTAATGCCATGTCTTCCTTAATCTGGACATTATAGCTATACGTGTAAAAAAAAGAGCAGATATTGAGAATTGCTTAGTCATGCACAACAAAGGGTACAGTTGTCAATTCAAGCAGGGCAAGAACAGATGCTGAATTACTACACAGCATAAGAAAAAGACGTGGCACCCTGCATTTGTTTTAACAATCTAACAACATATTTCCATACATGCAAAATGTGATGCGATACTAAGAATTACCGCCAGCATACATGAAAGGAATATAGCTGTAATGCTGTCAAACATAATGAATAAAGATAGATAATGAAAATAAGTGTTTATTTCTGGAGAAAGAAGTACCTGAACTCTCCTCTCCGTGGGCCCCTTTCCCACTTTGCGATCCCTCTATCAGCCTTTTCTTTGCCTCCGTGGGCCAATAATCCCTCTCCATTGGTCTCAGTCCCCCCTTCCTTTGCCCTTTCTGCTTTCAGCCCCCCTCCCCCAATAAACATGATCACTGTGTGTTAAGAAAATTCATTATACAGGTAGACTGTAGAAAAAATATAAACCAATTGAGTGGTCTATGTAGGACCCTAAATGACCTTCTAAGATCACAATTCTGGTTTGCTCATCTACAGAGCACAGAATATATAATAATGTGATACATATCTTTCACAGAAACACAGAAAATTAGCCCCTAAAAGAGAATAAAATGTACAGTCTTCTTCAATCACTATAAATGAACCAGGTTAATCAGGTTTGGTTTTTTTCAACACAGGAGCAGAGAAATAATTTGTTATTTTTCGACTCATTATTATAAAACGAGGTCAGCTAGATCAGTAAAATTTGGAGCATGAACACAGACACACACACACCTGCTTCAAAGAACTGACACACATACTGACAAACACTCACACCCTTCAAATAATATTGCTCTATTTAAATCATGCCTGCCTATTCTCCTGGAATATCTGGGAGACTCCAGAATTTTGGGGACTCCTCTCTAGCAGAGAAAGCCACCCTCCCAAATCTCTTTCACTTTGTACTGAAGTGGGCAGGGCCTTGATTACGCATTTTGATTTAAATATTACCATCATGGTCCCACCGCCTGCTGTACCATGATTTGAAATGCGTTGTTGCGCAGTGGCGAACAGCACTGTGATGAAGCAAACTACATTGTCACATGCCCCACACCTGTCCCTTGGTCCAAAAAATAAGCAAGTATGATTTAAATTCTGAATAAACACGTATGTACCGATTAGCAAAACATCTGAGGCAAAGAGCTGGAAGAGGCTACAGTGATGTGTGTTGCCATCCGCATGCCTGCTCAGGCTTCTCGAGTAATACAGTTTGAGTCATGATTCTTCATTCAACAGAGCAGAGCAGAGATGAATGTCCCCTCTCAACACGGGGCAATCTTTGGTCTCCATAGATAAACTACAAAGGGGGGGACAAAAGCTTTATTTAAAATGTGTAAGGCGGTACATTGTTACCCAGTGAATATAAAATGCCACAAAAGGTGCCGAAACGGCTTTCTGCCACATTCTGACAGAAAACAAACACTGATGAAAAATACATGAAACATACAGAAGTGACAAGAGGCTGCACAATCTATCTAGCTCATAGTTGCCTACTCTCCAGGAATGTCTGGGAGACTCCTGAATTTCTGGGAGTCTGGGAGAGCAAGGCAACCACCTGCATTCTACTCCCTTCCTTAGTGAAGTGGGTAGGGACAGGGCTTATCAACTCGCTTCCCGGGGTCATGGAGGCGTGGCCACTCAGTGCGCTTCATTGTGGCCCAATGGCACGATATGCATGACCACTCCTCCAGACTAGGCAGCAAGATCTCCCCTCCTGTTGGCAACTATGATCTAGCTCATTAGCTATCTATCTATCTGTCTGTGTGTCTGTCTGTCTGTATATCTGTGATGCCTGAGAAGGTGTCATGTGTGTGAGCTCACAGGTAAGTATCTTGAGACTAAAAGTATCTTAATGTGAATGGAGACCTCTCGTTCCCTGAGTCTGCAATGAAGTACTTCTGATTGGCAGAGAGGCAGTGCCTCCCCAAGCAGGATACAAAACGGAATGAAAACCAACACACAATTGAACATATTGAATAACAGCAATTTAATAATCAGCTCTTGTGAGAGAGCAGGAGTGTGCTCTGTTTAAATACCCCAGTGTAAGGATACTCCTTTCTACAAACTAATACAGTGATAGTTTTCCTCTTTCCTTTTTTATTTAAATTAACCGGAGATCAAAAAATAAAACACTTACTCTGGGTTAATGTGTTACTTAACATCTTTGCCAAAGTCACCAAAATTAAGTTAAATATTACTAGTCACGGACTCTTATTGTTGATTCATATAAGTTCTGCTAATGGCATAAATAAATTACATGTTACCAAATTTCAAGATAGTTTAAAAAAAATTAAAAAAGTCTGTTCATTCAGTTGATGGATCACTAATCTACTAACTTAACTATCATTTAGGTGTAAGAACACTGCTTTCCAACTATATATATATATATATATATATATATATATATATATATATATATATATATATATATATATATTAAATAAGTTAAATCAAATGTTTTCCAGCTGTATTTGCATATTATAACCGTCAACATTAAAGTGAAAATCACATTTACAAGAATTCTTAACAATTAATATAATTTAATTGCTAAAAGACATGATTTGGCTAAGTGATCCTATCCTTAGAGCAACCCTTATAAACCTGCTCAGGTACAACCAATGACCTCTCAGATGACACAGCAGGATCATTGGCCACCACCTGACAGCAACTGTAGTGCTTTTGATTTCTTCAGAATAAAACCGGCAGTTCCTTGAGGATTCCACTACTAGTAGAACATGGTAAGGCAAATAAATCACCATGGTTGGAAAGGAGCTTTCAAAAGGGCTCCAAGATAAAGTTGTGGAAAAGCACAAGTTAGGAGAAGGACACAAAATGATTTCAAAAGTCTTTCACTCTATGTCTGAGTACTGTTCAAAGCATTATGGAGAAGTGGAAAGTTTATGGCACCACCAACACCTTGCCTAGATCGGGTTGTCCCTCCATACTGGATGACAGAGCAAAGAATATGCCAAGTGGCCAATGGCAACTTTGAAGGTCTTACAAGTGCATGTGACAGCTATCTCACAAGCTTTACACATAGCTGCCCTGTGTGGCAGGGGGGCAAGAAAAAGCCTCTTCTGAAAAAGTGTCACACTCAGTCTCGTTTGTGCTTTGCAAAAAAAACTCTTACAATATTCTGATGCCATGTGGCAAAAGCTTGTATGGTCATATGAGACCAAGATAGAACTTTTTGGACTGAACTCCGAGCGCTATGTTTTCCGCAAACCAGACACAACTCACCTGCCCAAAATACACCATACCTACTGTGAAGCATGGTGGTGGCACCATTATATTGTGGGGGGTTTCTCTTCAGCCGGGACTTGGAGATTGGTCACGATTGAAAGGAAGAAAGGTCCTGCCAAGTACACCCACAGTCTTGAGGAAAACCTGCGGCTCAATATATTTTATTTATAGATCTAAATTCAAAATATGGCATATTACTGGGCATCACTACTATTGTGCATATTATCGACCTATAACTAATATCACTGCTAATATTAATTTTAGTTTATTGCATTATTACCACTACTGCTAGCATATTACTAAGTTAGCTTTGCTGGATGCAGGCTGAAGGAGAGAACAATATCACTTTCGTTTAGACAACAGAAGGGATAGACACTTGTCTTGTGGCTCCTAAAGTGAACTAGTAGACAGGGTTTTAAAGTGAATATTTTATTCTTTCTAACATGCTGTATTTTGGAGGATTAAATAATGAGTGAAACATTGTGGCTTTCCCCTTGCATGCTCTCGCAAGCTCGGCATGACTGCTCTTGGGCCTTCTTAATAATTTACAATTGTTATAATATACAAGTGTTTCATGCAGATATTGAAATACTCCAGTTGTGTAATTAAAGTATGATAAATATAGTGCTTTTTACTGAGCTTATTAAGAGTTTAACCTAATTTTGCTATTTTGAGAAACACAGTAGAAACTAATAATTCTGTGTTAATTAAACTTAAGCATAACAAAGAAGGAACTACAATAATTAAATGGATATCAATAATCAAAATGTGTGGGCAATATCTTAGCATTAGTGATAAGGATGCCCTTATCCGTGGTTATTAAATTGTTCACTTAATAGTAGAATTAATAAAAACTACATTGTTATTTAGTCCAAAATTTTTTAAAAAAAGCAGATTATTGTCATTTTATGGTCACGCCTGGAGTCCTTTCTTTTCTGAAAAGAAAAACAAACACTGGAAGCCGGGAGACCAGCACTTCACAGCTCGTTTATTTCACAGGGGTTGCCACTTAAGGCAAATCAGTTCACCTATTCCTTCAGACTAAAGGGTAGTTTGTTTTCCTAAAGTAATGGAAACAAATATAGGAAAATTAATATATGTAGTAATAATATTGCATAGAGAGATTGGGGCCAGCACTACAGCAACCGACATAGAGGAACTTAGTCACGTGTCATTAGATTTGATGCAAATGACCACATCTAGTGGTCATACATCTGCTAGAACCTTATATAAATATGTTACTAAGTCTATCTGCATAAAATATAATGTAAGTGCTTCACTAAGTTACATGTATAGATTTTATGTTCGTTTGGTTGAAAAAATTAAGAAAAGATAAATGGCAGGGAATTATGTTACATTTTGAGTTTGCTAATGATTATCTCATATTCTTCTTATCTATTATGTGGCAATTTTGGGAATGGGTGCAGAGATGTCCCCCTCAGGTCGGTATCTCTGGTAACTGGGCAGGGTGGCCCCCCCATCATCATCATCATCATCTATTTATATAGCACCACTAATTCCGCAGCGCTGTACAGAAGAACTCATTCACATCAGTCCCTGCCCCATTGGAGCTTACAATCTAAATCCCCTAACTTACACACACACCGAGAGAGACTAAGGGCAATTTAATAGCAGCCAATTAACCTACCCTGTTTTTGGAGTGTGGGAGGAAACCGGAGCACCCAGAGGAAACCCACGCAAACACGGGGAGAACATACAAACTCCACACAGATAAGGCCATGGTTGGGAATCGAACTCATGACCCCAGTGCTGTGAGGCAGAAGTGCTAACCGCCAAGCCACCATGCTCAGTGTCACACTTTTTCTACTGACGCACTGCACCATCCCACACATATATCTCTATCCCTAGATTCCAGGATGCAGTCTCTCTAGCCACAAATAAAGAAGAAAATAACATTTAGGTGAAGTTCTCAAAAGCATATTATCATAGTTATAACAACATCAGGGGTTAAATATATCTAAAATATTTAATGTGTGTCTGAACTCACTGTGGCAAGTACCAAAGGGGTTAATTTAGCTTTGCTGACATATCAAGTGATCATTTGTCATGGCCGATGAAACCTGCTACTTTTTAGGTCATGTCCAAGAAGGGGCTATTTACATTTTAGAGAGGTCTGGAGCAGACAGTTCCGTGAGCATCTAAGTCCAGAACTCAGGATTTCATATACCAAAATATACATAAATAAGAGGTCGTGTTCAGGATCCATATAGAATTGTTTAGGTGTATTTGTCATTAGTGGGTTTAGACCTAAGACATATGTCAAACTTTAATGCAGCACTCATAAGGAAAATATAGTAATCACCTATCTTCTTGAATATTGAACCTAATAATGTTATCTTTCACATGCAATTGTAGGGTAAGTTAAGATATTTTTATGAGCAATCATGTCTCTGTTATGTGTCAGAGAAAAGTTATGGTATTTATAACAATTTCTGGTTATTACTGAATAGACTATGATTCATACCCAGGTGTGAAATTTCTCCCCATATTAGCATTTACAGTGCCTCTCTCTGAGTGATCTCACAGGGCAACATGTTTAAAAGCCAACTGAAGGTTATCAGAAATTGTAATTTGTAATTTCAAGATTTGTCCACTTTCCCAACTTCTCCCAGGTGCAGCTGCAAAAATCTAAGTGAGTTTTATGTTTCTGTTTTATTCCTTTTTATTTTAATACTGTATATTATTAGTAGTAGTAACAGTAGAAGTAGTACTAGTAGTAGTAGTACTAGCAGCAGTCATAGTAGTAGTATTCATTTTTTTACATTAAGTATTGCATTTTCTTATATTAAACCTCATTTAAAAAGTTTTTGTCTTTGTGTTCTTACCTGACTCGCAGTCAGTCAGTTTGACTATTATTATTATTATTTATTTATTTATTTATAAGGTGCCACAGATTCCGTAGCGCCGGATACAGAAGCAAGTAACAAATAGATGAGATAATATATGTTAATAGCACAGATGAGTGTGAGTAATGCTATGGGGACTCACACAGAGTGCAGCAAAAGGCATGACGGGATGTACAAGGGACAGTAGAGAGATGTGGGACCAAAGGTAGAGAGGACCCTGCCCGCGAGAGCTTACATTCTAGAGGGAGGGGTGGTGAGAGACAGTAGGACCAACTGGGAGAAAAATGAAGATGACAGACGAGGAAGAGGAGGTGATGGATAGAATGGTTAGGAGGTGGTTGGACAGGCGAGCTTGAAAAGGTGAGTTTTGAATGAGCATTTGAAGGACTGAAGGTTGGGGGAGAGTTGAGTGAGACAGGGTAGGGAGTTCCAAAGATATTTATAAACGCTACATAACTGAAATACAAGGTATTATTTGGCTAATAATAACTGGTTAATTTTAATTTGAGATTTCAGTTTGAGATAGGGCAGGGAAGAATCAAGGCTCACTGTAAGGGGTCAGCTCTAGAAATAAACCTGGTGATAAACAATTCTAGGAATTAATTGTAATTGTGTTATAGCTAGACGTGGAGGATTTGTTGTGTTTAATCTTTTATCTCACATCACGCAGGCACAGGTGAGTGCAGTTTTGTGACACATATTTTGAGGTTAGGTTGCTTTTAATGTTTGTTGTATACTCTTTAATCTGAGCACAGTTTAGATTTAAATCACAAGTTCTCTTTAAGCAAATTACACAGACTGAAGGCTGAATTGATGATCAAGGATAACTTAACAGAAGAACAAAGAAAAGACTTCACATTAATAATGCTACAAATGTTAACATCTTACGTAAGAGTAGGTAGGTTTATAAAGCAAGACGTTGTTAGAAGAGAAAATACCTTTGCATTGTTCTTGACTCCCTAAGACAAAAAGCAAGGTCTCTATGTAGAAGAAAAAAACTGGGTTTTGTTGTTAAAATAACTGTAGTAGAGATGTTTTTCTTAGGTATCAAGAGATGACGCTTTTCTGAATACTTGGCCCCATGACATTCCACCTCTTCACTTTTACTGTACTTCTGAGCCTTTGTTATAACTATGTGTATTCCACTCGTGATGTACTTTTATGATAACATGTAGCTCATTTCTCCCAGTTGTTGTCACCCCTTCCTCCTCTCCTGTTCATTAGTTTGTTTCCTGTAATTCTTAACCTGCAAAAGTTCAATACAAATGTATTGTTAACAAAAAAGAGATATGATGCTTTTGTATACGTGTATATAAGGTGTAGCTTGCTTTGAACCTTAGTTATTGTCTTTAAGAGCAATTGGTACAGAGTTCACTGGCAGGGTTATTAATACAAATAAGTAAATTGGTTTGGCGAAAACTGGCTTTATTATTATTAGCCTAAATGTTTACATTTTCGGCGTATTACATGACCATTACATTTAAAAGTTAATCTAGGTTTTCATGTCGGCTTATTGGATTGTTACAGTATTTAAACCTTCACAATTGAGAAACTGAATTGGTTATTTAAAACAATAAAATATATAAGGCACTGTTGTGTTAAAAAAAAGTTGCAATCTTCTCCCAAAAACTAATTTTTAAAAATAACAGATTTTTAATGTAAAAGTGCAAACGTACAGTAACCCAAAAAATCATTTGCTTTTATTGTCTAATCTGCACTATAGCAAATAAAACAAACTGCTGATTGGTCGGATTACTGCACCTTTGTCCTTTGTTAGTAAGTAGCCTTCAGTGGCTTTAGTCCCTTCAGTTTTTGTTTGATTAGGAAATTTAATTTTAAATAGTTACTAAACATATTTATACATTGTACCATCCTAAATCTCATATTTTCCTTATGTGTACTATTAATCTGGATTTTAATAATTTAGAAAGGTCTCTATATATTCTCCAGAACTTTACCATGTTGCAACCACCCCATAACAGACCCAAAATCCCTACAAACATGTTCTTCAGTGAATACAATAGCATCCCTTAATTACATAACCAGTTAGGCGACAAATCTCTCCAACTATACCACTGACTGTGGGCAATTTATCCCTGTACTCTGGGTAGACATTCTTAGTGTTACTGTACACTGTTTATTTAGTAAGTGTTATAATGGTCAAGCTATTACTCACCAAATTAAGTATATTATATAGCTAAAAATGATGGAAAAAATCATAAAGGAAAGGAGAGCGCAAAGCAAAAAGTAAAATACAAAATAAACAATTTATTAAATACAAGTGTAATTAATTATAAAAACAATAGTAGATAAGACACATTTGATAAACAATTCATCTGAATAGTGTCCCAACCTAGATTATCAATAATTTGGGATATAATAATAATAATAATCAACAGCTGTTAAATTCTTAGATTTGTGTATACTATATAGTTTCACCAGGGGTTCTGGCCAAAAAAAATGTAATATGGTACCATATAAAAGAAAAACACACTTCTGTCAAGAATATCCGTAGCACAGACTGTAAAAATGAATGCAAGGTATTCTCATCCTTTGCAGGCTCTATCAACAGGTATACAAAGTGTCCACTGCGTTGGTGTTCCGATTAAACACACACCACTAGGTGCAATTAGCACCAATGATATAACAAGCAGCTACTTATCTTCTTCTGTGAGCCCATGGATTCCATACCAGTTGTAAACAGTCCTGATAAATTGCTTCTCGCATAATGCAGGTTATAAACCTGAACCGCACTGTGATTCTCAATATTCCAAATAAACCCCGGGGTTCTCAGCTGGCCACCACCTGGTGGATATAACTCCTTCAGTATATCACCTGACGCGTTTCTCGGCGTTCAGCCATTTCATGTCATGTGAAGACAGAAGAGGGGAGAAGGAGGGGGCGTATACAGTGTAGGCAGAGCTCAGAATTACAAAGCCTCTCTGCTCACTGCATTATGTGCCATGTGACTGTGGACACTGAGATAGTCACATGAGACTGTGCTATCCCTGCAGGATTATATACGAGGTATGTCTATTAAATAACGAGACTGTGATTTCACCTAGTAAACAAAGCAGTCAGAACCAGTTATTACTGCATACGTAGTAACCTTGAACCTGTCTGAACCTGCATGACAAGCTGCAACACTCTATGACGTTCAGTTGATTGTGAGTCGCCATTTAATTTGGTTGTGATTTCTGCAGAGTGCCGAAAAAATGCTAAGTTGAACACACCAAACACCACAAAACACCAACAGAATGTTTTCAAATGCTTACTACGGCCTATGGGAATGACTGCCTGTCTTGTGCGCGTGTGTTTGAGTGGCACAAAAGATTTAGTAAGGGACGTGAAAATGTCGAAGATGATTAATGCCCTGGATGACCTTGCACTTCAAGAACTGAAAAAAATATAGAAAAAATCAGTCAGATTGTTCGTAAAGACCGCCGACTCAGTGTTCGAATGATAGCTGAATCCGTGAACATTGACAAAGACACCGTATGGAAACTTTTGCGTGAGGATCTTAACATGACGAAAGTTTGTGCAAAAAGAATGTGGCAAGGAATGTTGTGCTGACATTCTTCAGCAACTTGACACAGATCCAAACCTGTTTCATAGAGTAATCACTTGTGATGAGACCTGGATCTTCCAGTACAATCCTGAAACCAAAAGACAGTCAATGCACTGGAAAACACCGTCATCACCCAGAATGAAAAAAGCTTGTCAAAGCAAGTCAAAATTGAAAGCAATGCTCATTGTTTCTTTCGATATCAAGGGTGTAATTTTGGAAGAATGGGTTCCAGAAGGCACAACAGTTTATCAGTATTATTATAAGGAAGTTTGGAAAAAGCTGAGAGAAAGAGTCAGAAAGAAACGGCCGCAACTGTGGAAAAATGGTTTCTTTCTTCACCAGGACAATGCGCCTGCTCACACAGCGCTTTTTGTGAAGCAGTTTTTGACCGACAAACACATTACTACACTTGAACATCCTCCATATTTGCCCGATTTAGCACCTTGCAATTTTCTATCTTTTCCCAAAAGTTAAATTAGTGTTAAAGGGATACATTTTGACTCCGCTGATGCTGTAAAGAAGAACACGGCAGATATGTTGAAACAAGAGACAGAAATTGATTTGCTTCCTGCCTTTGACCAGTGGAAAACAAGACTACAGCGATGTATTAGTGCAAATGGGGAGTATATTGAATTTAAATTTGTAATACCAATATAGAAAGGTGAGTTATTTAATCAGTCTCGTTATTTAGTAGACATACCTTGTACATTTAAGAAACATTGACAGAATACATACATATCTTACACAAGACATTGCAAAATCTTGCAATCATAATCTCCCACATTTACTATGGCAATTCCCTCCTTACTGGTCTCCCCCCAACCAACCTTTCATTCCTACAATCTATTTTGAGTTCAGCAGTGAGACTAATTTTAACTAGTAAAATATTCTTCTACTGTTGCTAATATAAGCAATTCACTGTTTTTCAAAATAATTAACATTTAAGAAAGTAGTGCTGATACACTTAAAACTGTCACGAAACTCAGGGGTATTCTGCTTACTGGTTTCAACATTACTCACCAAAGAGGTGTGGAGTCTAACCTGTCCCAGGTCTTCGCCAGGGACCCCCGCAAGGAAGTATGGTCTTTGCTGTAGGAGACATGCAGGTCGTGGTCCTCAGAGGGAGCAACTAGTGAAGCGATAGGATGGAAGAGGTGTCAGGCAGGCCAGGTCAAAACCGAGATATCAGGAGATGCCAGAAAGAGAATCTGAATCGTGGTCTGGAACTAGCCAGGTCAGGTATCAGGAGCGCAGAAGATAAGGAATGATTAAAACATAGACTGGGTCAATTCACGGGTAGCACAGATAAAGGAAAGTCAAGATCAAGCCGGGTTGTACACAGGAGACACAGTAATATGTAACACAGGAACGCTGGAGATTAGAGGGACCTAATACTCTGCTAACCATTTATAGGGAGAGGAGGCAGTCCTACCTATTGGCAGTGGTGTTCTAAGAACACCACCGCCGGAATCAGAGGGAAGCGTCCAGTTGCTAGGCAACGGAACACGCTGCTCCCACCTGCCCGGAAGTTCGCCTGGTTGCCTAGCAACCAGGTGCTTGTCGGAGGAAGCAGGCGTCCGTCCCTGTGTGACGGACACAGCACAGGGACGGCGCCAGACAAAAACATGATTAACATAACAGGTATCAAAGTCGGCAGCACCCTAAGATGTCCATATGATTCTTCAACAACAACAAAAACATTAAGACGGAGATACATGTCTATATATAGTAAATCTCCTAATTTCAGGTATCTATATTATCCTGAGGGATGCCAGAAAGGGCTGCTCTCTCAGTAGATTTGACTGCTAAAGCATTTCTTTTTGAGACATCATCAGTGAGAGATGTGTGAGCAGAAATATCTCAGAGGGTAGCATGAGGGTAGTGAGATAGCACTAGCAGTTGACTTACATAGGGACAATCCATAATCTGCAAACTTATTGATTTGAGGTAACCTCCTTGTTTCTAGAGATGTCCACAATCATGAACAATACCAAAAGATATCAATATAGTAATAACTCTCAATTACTTAGTGCTGGGAGCATAAATCATAACTAGCAAGAAATGTAACAGCTTAATTTTTTAAACAAGAGCCATGAACACAGAAAGTAATAGAGGTGTGTTTTTTTTTAGGTCTATCCTAGGTGATGTGAGATGAGAAGTGACTTAAAAACAGAAATTGTTCACCTGGAATTGACAACAAAAAAAGTAGGATTAAGTGCAAAACATTTGTTAATAAAAACATGAGGTAAAACAGTTTACATGCTACCATGTTAAATAAATTGCTATAATAAAGAATCACAATGTTCACCCCTGTGCTTCTTTATTAATTCTTGGCTATAATTATCCTTTTTACAACAAAAAGTGTAAATGTTTTGGAGATATCAGACAATCATAATAAAAAGTACTTATGCATTATGTCATATCATAAGAAGTGAACTTGAGGCATGATTTCTTTTAACACAAATTGTGTGAAGAAATATAAAGAATCCATTTTGTAATTTCTCAAGAAAAATAAAGCACAGGCTTGAGAAGAAAGATAAGACTATACATTATTAACAGCTCTAAAGTCCTGTATAAACCCATAAATTTTTCACTGGGCTTTCTAACTGGTAAGATAGGTTTATTATAGATATTTTTGAAAATACTTATTTCAAAATGTCCTGTAGTCCTGCCCTTTTTCCCTGTTTTGCGTTTTAATGGGTATTGCTGGACTCTGATATGGGGAATGATTATTAACAGCAGTGACTGTATTTGTGTTTCATAATTTGCATATTGGGATCATATGGTTATACATAATTGGGCTACGATCTCTTTTTTGAGATCTCTTTGCTCTAGGCTTTCTAAGAGACTGTCGATCTTTTGTAGTACAGTTACCTTCAAGCTCATTCCCAAAGAAAATATCAAGGTATAAAAACCCACTGGTGAGCAATAGATAGTGCATCTCAGTTTGCATAGCAAATATTTTCCTAGGAGGTTGGCTGAGGATATGGGATTAGAGGACCAATGACAAAATATGAGGGCTGTGTGACAGAGTTCTCTGTGACTTAGAAGTCCCCATGTCTATTAGACAGGACCTGACAGAACTACAGAAATTAATAGAGGAGTTAAAATGTATTTGCAGCTAGGATTTAATCAATATTGTGCCTGTTTCTTTGTTGATAGGAAACAGGAATAGATAAGTTGACCTGCTCCTGAGTCTGGCAATAAAGACATTATGATAAGCAACAACTTATTTTGCTGCAATAAAACAATCCCTGGCTGATTTTGTTTACAAGCTGTTTGTGTGTGTGTGGTGTGTGTGTGTGTGTGTGTGTGTGTGTGTGTGTGTGTGTGTGTGTGTGTGTGTGTGTGTCCGTCTGTCTGTCTGTCTGTGTCTGTGGTTGCAATCATTATCTGTATGTCCTTTTTACTTTCCTTCCACTCCCCCCTCTACTCCACTCAGTGTACTCTGTTAAAACCATAAACTGTCTCTGTAACAATTATTATTATTATTATTATTATTATTATTATTATCAACATTCAATAAGTGGCTAGATTTATATCTTCATTAACTGATTTTTTAAATACAAATAAAAAATTTAATAAAAAACAATTTTAGTAGAAAACATGTTGAGCTTAATCTGTGTTTTTCTTCTATTATTTTAGCATCTGCATCTCAATTCCCTTTTTCAACCAATGTGCGTATATTTTCCAGGCTTTGTTACTATATTCAATGCTATATAATGTTCCAAGGACTTTTCCTCCTTGTTATAAATTAAACGAACAGTCCAAGAAAATTTTACTGCCAAATGTTCCTTTCAGAGTGTATAGAACATAAATCCTGATGGTCTACTGGATCCTCTTTTCTATTACTGTCCACCATTTATATAGCCTCAATTCACATGGGGCCCACACACATAAGGAAATAATTATTTAAGGTGTCCTTTAAGAAACAGGTTTTGAGTACACTGAGACATCACACAATGCCAAGGTTCATGGGGCTGTTAAAGAGAAAGGGGGGATAAGGAAAGGTTTTGAAACTCCCTCAAGTGAATTCCAAAGGTGTATATTAAGAAAGAAGATGAACTTAACTGCACAGTCTAGTATTATATCACCCATCACATAGAATTTACACTCTTTATTGTTTCTTGTATACTTACTCCTATCTAACCAGGGTTAGGGTAGGGAGTATACTCAATGTACTCTTCACGCACTACTAGAATAGTTTAGGAAACAAAACACTATGCACACTATTTAAAAAGTAACATCTATGTACTAGCAATATATAACAGTGTAACAAAAATAGAGAAAAATTATTACACTGAACATAATCTAAAATACTGTATACATATTGCTAGAGATAATTTTAAAATATTTATATGTTTTTTTATATATGTTAAACCCAAAATATACAATAACAACTGAACTGATGGAGCTGCAAAAAAAGAGTATAACATATAAGTTGTATACAGGAAAAAAAGAAAACACACTCTCTAGATCTGTGCTTGAAAAGGTTAAAAAGTGAACCCTAAATGATGCTATTAAATTATTATTATTTTTTTTTAAATGTATGAAAAAAAATACATATAGCAGAGTGCAGCCTGCACTTCCTGAAATGCCCAGAGCTGACGTCATAATTCACATTCTGAATAAAAACTGTATTGTGTCACTGCTCGATTCAAGCAGTTTTAGATTGGGCAGCATTAGTTCAGACAAACAATGTAGCCTAATCCAATATTTTTTTTTTCCTGTGTTAAATACTTCAGTGATCCAAAATGCAGGAGATTCTCTCAACTTTATTCCTCATGCATGCTTTATGCTTTGATGAATGGAGGTACTTTATACCTTTTGAAACAGACCCAGTTTCAATGATTATCCTGTGCATCGCTGAAACTGAGAGTAACTTTATAGTAATAGTCAGAGTAATAGTAATAATAATTCTGATATAATATTTGTCAAAATAGGGTTGTTTCTTTTTATTAAATACTTTTTTTAAATTTTGATAATATATACGGAAAACTATGCACAACTATTATAAGGTATTTTTGTTCCATTATTATTTTTTCCACAATTCTCATCATCATTATCTTCACTTTAACATAATAAATACATATAGTAGTAGACAGTTGTTTATATACAGTATAAATTGAATATGTCTCCTCTTTATTGAGACATCAAATATGTTTGATTTCCAATTTGAATCTGGGTGTAAGTAGGCTCTATCTAAACGTTAGTTGCCATATGTTAACAGACTGATTCAGTCCTCCTCCTAACTTTCTTGTCCTGGCTCTCTCCCCCAGTTAGTACCACCCTTTTTGTGTCTCCCCTTCCCTTTAGGTTGTTAGCTCTCATGAGCAGGGCCCTCTTTACTTGTGTGTTCCTTCTACTGCTCATTCACCCTCTGTACCTCTTGGCCTGTTTTCTTAAGCTTTCGCCTTCTTCTCGCTGATTTCTACCATCCCTTTCACTATCTGTCAGATATAATCTGATTCGCTTTACCCTGTCATCTGTGTTTGTATATATTTTTGTATCATGTTCTGTCTTGGTTCTGTTTTCTGTATATGTAATGTACGGCACTGCGGACCCTTTGTGGCGCCTTATAAGTCAAAGATAATAATAATAATAATAAATAACACAGTGCAGGATACACACATGTATATGTGCAATATAAAGTCATATCAGAATGCATGCAAAAAAAAATTCTAAAACATACATTAACAACTCATAACACTATAATCATTGATAAAATATGTGTTTTTTTAAAAAATAAATCAGAATGTTCTTAATTCAGTGGGCATTAAGTACATATATAGAATGCATTTTTATGTTATCTCTTACTTGCATACAAATGTTTTTTGCCATCTATTTGCACGCATACATGTAGTTTTTAATACAAAGACGATGCCGTAACATTCATCACCATCAGTCAGCACTTACAACTGCCTTGATACGGTTAAAATACGTTCTTTGGGAAAATCCAGGACTTAAATCGGCCACATCTGTGTCGGAATGCCTTGGAATGGCGAAAGAAAAAGATTTCAATCTTCGAAATAGTACATTTAAGAAAGCACAGGGACATCCAAGATGAGATGTCAAGTAGACAACAGAAGACACAAGAGATGAGAGATGAGGGAAGGTGAAAAGTCAGGGGTGGAAAAGTAGATTTGGGTGTAATCAGCATAAAAGTGGTACTGGAGGCCAAAGGAGTTGATGACGGAAGGAAGTGTAGACCAAGAATGGAAACTTGGGTAGCTCCAACAAGTGCGAGGGAGGTGGAGTCAGGCATGGAGAACAAAAAGAAGCTATTTTAGAGGTAAAAGGAAGACCAGAAAAAGACAGTGTTACAAAGACCTATAGATTGGAGAGTTTGCAAAAAAAGAGGGTGGTCAATGGTATAGAAGGCAGTGAGGTTTCACAAGGACCATACACACAATCAGGTACCTGCTAAATACCTTTGATAACAACACTTGTGGCTCAATATTAGGATTGAATTGGAAAATTTACCACTTCAAGACCATACACAGACGTGTATGACGAGATATGTATCAGTTTCATTAATAACTCTTTTTCTTAGGGGTGAATTCAATTGGCCACGTTACTGCCGAAAGTAATGCGGCTTCTGTACTATTACCGTTAATTTGGCAGTAACACGTCCCAATTGAATTCCCCCCTCTTAGTCTACCCAAACAAGCTTGATACTGTTATTTTTAGGGCATGTCAGGGTGGTGTGGCTGAACATATTAAAATCGATATTTTTTATTGTATAGGGTTTTAGATAGAGGAAAACAAAACAAAAACAAAAATCAAAAACATACACCTTTCAAAGCTCTTCCATAGTTCTATGGAGTATAGTAACACCAAATACAAAAATGCCAGAGACTCAGGACCCCATTTAGAGTTGGACGCAATTTACACTGAAAATATAAGTGTAAATTGCATCCCGTAACCCACACAGTATTTATAGATGCGTGCAACTTAGAATACTATGCACAAACACGCCTGTTTATCTGCATTACAGGCAAGGTCTCTTGCACCAGTTGAAAGCACCCGCAAAAGATACGACTCCTAGTGATCTGTCTGAGATTGCTTTCAACTCAAAATAGCATGTAAAGAGCGTGAACAGGCCTTTACATTGCTAGGCTCACCCACTACCTCCCCCGTTCCACCTCTCTAAGCGCAGATAGGTGCATCGGGGAGATCCGTCTCAGTCAGAATACAAACTCAGACAGATCTTTGTGTTTTTTTGCGCTGAACAGAAGGACTTGCACCCAACAGTAAATCAGGCCCTCAGATAGGTTTCTACTAGTTTCTACTAGTTTCATCATTAACAGATCCTATGTAAAATGGATCAATATTAATTAAAACTGCACTTAACATTAGTTTTATGACAGAATGGATCTAATTGTATTGTTTTGCATGGAATAGCTGATTTAGCAATTTGGCTTTCAGTGACGGTTGAAGTCTGGAGATGGGATAGAGTGGTGGTAGCCCTAGGAAATCTCCCATCCATTTCAATAAGATTTAAATGCCAAACTGAGCTGTAGCATATGATTTATATAAATTGTATATTTTGACACGGGTTTAATGTTATGACGGATGCACGGCAATTTAGGACATTGCAACAATTTCAAAGTAAGCTATTTTTCATGGTAAGAAATTTAAGTTTATAATTTATCGTCACTAATAAAGTGCAAATAACTTGAATTGATGCCAGTAGGTTAGAATGCTAGTAGGTTAGAATGCTGTAGATTAGAATGCTAGTAGGTTAGAATGCTAGTAGATTAGAATGCTCTTTAAAACATGTTAATGTTTATGAGTATCATGGCTATACAACGTATTGTATGTATCTTGAAATCTATTTTTATAACTACAAATTTAATTTTAGATATAAACGCTATAACTAATCCTTCCTCCTCCATATACCACATTATTTCTTGTTTTGTTATACAAATTCAGAATACACATAAGCAAATCATTAAAGAAAGTTAAAACAAGAATAGAAATAAACCTTACTTAAAAGAGACATATAATTTTCTCAACCAAAAAAAAGTGGGCCAAGTGGATGGGGACATGTAAAGAGCATACTCTGTATGCTTTTGTTAGTTTCTGCTGTGATTTTCAGTCTTGTCATTATAGCATCAGGCAAAGTTGTCTCTTTTTGCTGTTCCCAAAATATATCAGTATCTAGTGTAAACAACAAGAATCTCCAAAATCTGACCATTTTCTATTCGCTACCCCCTCTCCAGAGGTCAGCTGGGCAGGGGCGCCAGCCCCTCGGTGGGCTGCCTTGGGCTGCATTTTTTTCCCTTTAAAATGTCCTAATAGGCTGCTGAGCCGTCTCTCGCCCCCCAGCTAACATTTGTCAGCTTCCCCTGCCCCTCTCTTGTATTCCCTTATTAGGCTGCATCTCTCCTTACATTATATGTGCAGTCACTTTCTCATCTCCCCTTTTTATACCTGCCCCTCGTCCCTTGTCTGCCCCCTAATAACTGCACCACCATTCCCTCTTGTCTGTCCCCCTTGCGTTCCCTAATTTTATTTGCCTCCCTAATACCTTCCCCGCCCTGACCGCTTTTGTTTTAACCCACGTCTGTGTTCCATCTTTGTCTTGTCTGCCCTTGTTGGTTTCAATATCTATCTCATTCTGCACCAATGTCAGCTGCTCTTTGAACAAACGGTTCTAGTTCCCTTCCTTCATCCTCCAGAATTGCAAAAATACTGATGTGTTATGTAATTAAACAAGTCTCTCTATCCCTTGGCATGATTTCCCAATTTCATGGAACAAGAAAGGGACTAGCAAATTCCACTGCTAATCTAACCACTGACCATAATCACTGCTGAATCAAGTAGACGATAAGGATATTTAACTGCCTATCTCAGTTACCTTTAAATAATTCTGTTATCAACTAAATTATTTTCTGCAATGAACGTACTGATATTTTCTTTCTTATTATGCTAGTGATGAGGTAATGGCATTCGCCCCTCTCACAGCAGGGCCCATAGCCTATTCCTACATCCAGGAAGAGCAGTTCACAAGCTCCCAAGGCATTATGTATATACGGATTATTGCAGGTATATTATTTAATTTAGTAATACAAAGGGTAAATGTGTTGGACCACTCCCTGCCTGGAAAAGCCAATCATATTATTATCAATCCTGATACAGATGAGATTTGTAGGACAGAAAAAACACCCCCTGTGGAATCAGACCAATCACTGTCAAACAATGTGTCAAGCAAATGTAAAGGAACCAATCACAATTTACCAGTCACCATCGCGTAAATGTAAAATGTAGTCATTTTAATACTCATTTTTCCTGATGATATGAAAGGATAAATGTCCAATAGTTACTCTGGATTGATTCTTGACTTCTGAACAGTTTTGTCCATTAAACAACTTCACTGATAAACTGTCAACAATGCTGTCTACATTACACAGTGTGAATACTGCACACATTCGTCAGTTTACGCAGAGTTTGTACACATCTTGTAATTTATGTCCTTAATAGGCATATTGCAGTGAATAACTGTGTAGGTGTAATTTACAGTATACAAAGAGGAAGGTTTTTTTTTGTAACGGGTAATTGAAAGAAAGCAATGAACTATAACACTCTCAAATGGAACATTTACAAAGGCATACATCTTTAATCTGTATATGTGCATATGGTGCACAGAGCAGTGATGGAAATTATGGAAAGCTATGTATTGATTCATCAAAAACAAAACAATGGTAGTGATTTGTTTAGTAGTTTAGACAGTATTTCACAAAGTCTTTATTCTACCGCAATAGGTGTGATTATACTCCTTTAGTATGCTCTATTCTAATTGTAACACTAAATTGTCTTATAACCCCTTCATTTTTAACTCAAAAGGGCATATTCAATTAGGTTTCCGGTCCGCGGGAATGCGCCGGAACGGGCCGCAAAGTCAATTCACGGTACCGCAATAACCTGGATTTTCGTGCACACCCCGTAGGGTTGCGTGGAAAAATCTGCGTTATTGCGATACCGTATTACTGGCAATAAGACGCAGGTTCCGCAGTAATGCGCGTTAACGCGGACTGGAAACCTAATTGAATAACCCCCAAATAATGCCACAACTGTTGTGGTTCCAATTTATTTTTATATTCATAGGGGCCGATCCAATTCAGCTTCGCTATTCTACAAATAACGTGGCCTGCGCACTATTACCGTTACTATGGTAAAAGTGCACAGTATTACCATTAGTACGGTAATATTAACGCTGATTTTTGCTCGCAGCCCTCAGGGCCGTAAGCAGATATATGGGTTAAAATTAATCTTATATACACCTTTTTTGCTCAAATTAATATTGCATTTAGCATAGTTCAACTTATTTTGATATAATCAATGTACTCAATATAATCAAATTTGGCTAATCAACCAGGTATCTAAAAATAGGCTTTGAAGTATAAAAACCAAACCTGTAGAGTAAAAGCTGAAAATCAATGCTGGGAAAGACCATTTTTTGATCCCATAGTCAAGTAGTCACACAAATGAGAGAGAGAAATATGGATCTCGAGGAAGGGGAACCTAGATGGACAGGGTATCTGTTAAAATAAATGTTGTTGTATTAACTGGAGGGTTGACAAATGTGTTTGCAAATTTCAAATTTCATGATCAATTTCACATATTGTTCATAAATTGAATTCTGAAAGATTCTCTTCACTATATTTACAGAATTTAAAGGTTACTTTTCAGTTTGTTTATTTGGTAGATTAATCGTTTTCCAAACATTCTCAAAGCACAGGGAAAAAAATGCTTCTCTATATGTTACACAGCCAATGTATCCATTACGAAACAATCATCCTTGTCTAAGTGCCTAAATTAAATGCATCAGTAGCTAGAGCTTTTATGGCAGTTATGAGACAAGAATTAGATGTCTGTGTGTGAATTGACTGCTTCATAAAAGATTTTTTTGTTTGTTTTTGCATAATAATGCTGTGTACAGGACTCCATTACTATTCAATAAATGTATTCATTAAGCAAATTGGGCTCCAATCTGCAAATTCCAGCTCTGTCATTTTAGGATTGGATTGCTAACTGTAAATTAGTCACTTTTTAATTGGCTGACAATTCCACAAAGACTATAATCTTCAAATTATGACTGTAATTGTGAATTAATATTTATGGAAAGTTTATGCTAGTTAAAAAAAAAAATGTAAGCAGCTCCCATGAAAGCAGTGTATTTACATGTGCTGCTTCAGCAAAATTGCTTCGCCCAGAGTGTTAGAAATTGTCCTTTTGAAAGCACTGATAGAAATTGTGCAGCTAGCATTTGTTTCTCATCTTGTCGGTGACCCCACTAAGGCAGCTGAGCTGTCTGAGCAAAGAACCTGTTTGTGATCTAGCAACTGGATTAAAGGAAGTCAAATTAGCATTAATAGCATCTTTTTGTATCCTACTACCCCTCCCTCCTTTGCTTATTCCCATACCCCTCTTTAAGTCTCTTTCTTCCTATCCTCTCCTATAACAGCCTTTCTCTGTCTCTGTCTTTTATTCCCTCTGAATCTTATTTTACATAGTTGTCTCCTTATCGCCACTCACTTTCTCCCTTCTCTTTCACTCCTATTATTTACTGTCTCTATTCTCTCATACTATATCCATACCCACATATATTTCCCATATATTCTCCTCTTTCCTATTCCTAGTCTCTATTCCTGTAGTCACTATATTTTCTTTCTCCCCCTACTTTTATATTCACTGTTCTTATTCTGTTCCATGTATATTCCTCTTTACTATTACTATGCCTATTTTCTCTTCTTACTTTCAGGCCACATGTTTACATCAACTGTCACCTCTAACTCTATTTATTCTATCCTTATTCTGTGTCCTTATTTGCAGACATCCTTTTTTTATTTTACCATCACTGCCTTCTATCTACTGTCCATATTTTTTTTTTTATATCCATCTGCCACTTGTCTCCTCTGTTTTCTAGCCATAATCGCTTCCACTACATTCAGACCCTTCTCTTTTATCCAACCTCCTTTCTCTTCTACCCATATTATTTACTATATCAGCCCACTTTCCCTCTATTTCAACCCACCTCTATTTTCTACCTATAGTCTCTCCCTGTACTCATCCCACTTATCTTTCACTCCTACTATCCTCTGCCTTCCTGTAATTTCTTTTCATACAGTAAGGGGGTCATGTTGAGTTGAATGCAAATTGTATTTGCAGTGTATAATATGCTTTTTAAACTTAAGCACAGGATTGCAAAGCACTAATTCTGCAACCAGTACCAGTACTGTGCGCATGATCAGATGTAAAAAAAAAAAGCATATTTTACGCCAAGAACGCAACTTGCGTCAACTGCAACATGATCCCCTAAACCTATTTTCTTTCACCCCCTGTGTTCCTCTCTTTGTTATTTATTGTATTCCACCCCATTCTCTTTGAACCTAAATTCTGTATTTTGCTTATTTTTCTTGCCCATGTAGTCATCACTGCACACCTTCTTTTTCACATCATACTTTTCACTGACCTGTAACTCCACATCTCTTCCCTTATATTAGACACTGTTAACAATCCTCTCTCTCTCTTTCATGCCTCCCTTCATTCTCTCTCTCTCTTGCCCCTCTCCACTCTCACTCTCTCTCTCTCTCTCTTTCATGCCCCTCTTCACTCTCTCTCTCTCTCTCTCTCTCTCTCATGCCCCTCTTCACTCTCTTTCTCTCTCTTTTTCATGCCCCTCTTCAATCTCTCATCCTCTACCTCCCCAACTCCCTTCTCCTCTCTCTCTTTCTATTCTCTCTCTCTCTCTACCTCTCTTTCACAAAGCTCCTTCTCTCCCTCTCCCACTCTCTCTGCTCTCTCCTCTCAGTGGCCCCCTCTCTTCCTCTCTCTCAACTTTCCCTCACTCCCCCCTCTCTCTTCACTCTCTCCCTTTCTCTCCCCACTATCTCTTCCCCAATCTCTCTCTCTCTATCTCCTGCATTTTCTTTTCCCCTGCTTCTGTCTTCTCTCATTATAGCAGTTCCACCTCATTAATTTTTTACCTCTTACTTTGTGTGTGAAATAACAAAATGTACACAAATGCAATGTTGTTTTTCTAGAGTTTCACTTTTTTAATCTCCCACTTATCTTTATCTTTGTTCCTTCATTCCTACTCCTCTTCCTTCCCCGTCTCCCCCTTTTCCCCCTCTTCCCTTGAATATCCATCCCCTCTCCAGAGGCTATGTGCCTCCCTTCTCTTATGTCTTACCTACCTTTGTATTGCATCCTCCTTCGTCCTCTGTCTCTCTTTCCTCTTTCCGCTCTCAATCAACCCATTATTATATGTCACATACAAACCTCAATATCCTATTTGTTTTCTCTTGTCTAAATTCGTTATCAAATAAAAAGGTCAAATCCATTTCTGCGTTTTAATAATACCCAGTTATGTTCATAAAGGTGTTCGCTATTTAATCCCCATATGTAGGTCATTACAGCAAAACTAGCCAGATAATGTGAGATAAATTCTGTGAGTCACAGTGAGCTTCTAATATGCTATGGGTGCAAAGTGCAGCTGCTATCGCTTACAAAGCGTATTATATTTGTTAGATAATAATCATGTTTTATTAAACTTGATGCGTGTAAAAGGGTTTGACGGCTATTTTATATAGACCCTGAACGAGAACAAAGAGGAAATTCCTGCAGCGTTCAATGTCACATTATCGCTTCTTATTATTGTGCTATCAAACTGTTGCTTGTGTGGTTATCGCAGAAATATTTATATATAAATAATACAATATGTTTCTGGCTTATATTATTTCTGTGCTCCACTAATGTAGCAAATAATAATAATAATAATAATAATAATAATAATAATAATAATAATAATAATAATAATAATATTGTTGTTGTTGCTACTGTTGTTATTATTATGTCGCTGTTATTTATCATTATATTTTAACCCTTGTGGCGCAGTTTTCCACTGGATCATCTAAGATCGTGCAGCTTTTAATGTACAGAAACGGCCTATTATTTGTTGAAATCTATCTTTGTTGCTGAAGTGAAGCTTCAAAAACAAGTTTCATTCCTGCATGCAACAGAAAAGGAATTCTGCAATTCTGACTAAAAGCAAACACAGGCTTCACGTATGAGCCTCTTTGAATAGATCCTTCACCACTTCACTCTTTGGTAGATTGGAAAAGAGAAAATAAGTTAAAATAGTGGAATACAGTAGGAAGTAAGGATATATATGGAGTTGCTTGCAGGCATCTGGTGGTTTCCATGGGAAAGCAGACCTCCAGTCTTAAGGGGAAATGTGAGCTGCATTTACTCTTTACATTTATATTTTTAAATCCGACGGCGATGTACACAAATATTTAATACAAGCTAACCTGCTATAGAAGAGATAGAAGAGTGTGTGTGTGTTTGTGTGTGTGTGTGAGAGAGAGAGAGAGAGAGAGAGAGAGAGATCCATTAGAATGTTTTTATTGTGTGGTGTTTTTCTCCTAGCCTACCATTTGTAGACCTGTGGAAATGCTTAATGCACGCACGTTCTTTCAAATTATTGGCCCAGAAATACTCTTGATTTAAATGACTGTTAACCTTAAGATTTCATAAAAGGACAATCAGAGATTTTTTTTTTATCGTGATTCGCATTGTTAGAGCTAGAGTTTACACCAGGGAGTCCCCCAATTCCTTCAGACAAAAGTGTTTTGAGAGCAATTAAATCATTTTCTCTCGGTGGTTGTTAAGCCAAGAAGAAATCGTTATCAGTACTATAAAATAATAACGAAAGAAAAAAAATATTTTGTTTATTTTAAGGAGGTGTAAAATATAATATTTAGTTCCTGGGTGAATATTCCAAGACCTGTGCCCCCCTTCCCTGCCGCACCACCCTTCAGACCCCCGGCTCGAGTGGTTCCTTCTTCTACACTGCATCCCTGCATGATTGAAAGTGGAACTGTTTTCTAATGGAAATAAGGCATCCGCCTGATTATGTGTATTGAATCCGAATCACTCACCAGATCCTCTTCTTAGAAATGAATTTAAAAAAGGATGATGGTTTCAAACCTCTGCAGGCATGTCCTTCTAATATTCGAGGTCGATGTATTTTGCAACATTTTCTTTTCTTTTACCATTTGAAATGGTTCAGCTATATAATTACATTGCTATTGTACAGGAGAGAATCCATTCTAATCACTCGGTCTCACAGCCACATGCAGTGTATCTATGTCAAATTAAAAGTAAGATCAAAATGTATCTGCTGCCGCGGGCAAGGAGGTTAGTATCTTAGTACTTTATATCTTTATAAGGAAATGTATACAAATTGATGTCAACCTGTAGCTTAGCTGATCTTTAAAAGGAAAAGGAAATCATCATGCAGAAATAAGACAAAAATTAGCTTAAAAAATTAAAGTTAGAAAATATTTGCAACAATATAAGCAAAATATACTACGAACACCCTATAATAATTTATTAGTTATATAATTAAGCTGCAAAACAGGTTATGAAACACAAATATCCCCGTTACAAGACTTGACTTGAAGCCATATATCTACCAATGTGACGTAAACAATGATACATATAAAGTGAATTATATCAATTTATTACATATGACACATGTCATCCAAGGCGATTTAGACATATTAGTCATATGCAATATATATATATATATATATATATATATATATATGTGTGTGTGTGTGTGTGTGTGTGTGTGTGTGTGTGTGTGTGTGTGTGTGTGTGTGTGTTTTAAATATTATGCTAAGTAATATACTTTTCTATGTATTTATTATGTCAGTATACAAACATTCTAGATATAGAAATATATATATAGAAATATATATATATATATATAGAAATATATATATATATATATATATATATATATATATATATATATATATATATATATTTATATATATATAGATATATATATAGATAGATATATAGATATATATCAGCATACAAACATTCTAGATATATTCGGTCCATAATACTTCATTTTTTGCTGATCTAATATTATTTTTAAGCGAATGCTATATGCCATAAAGGAATCAGTCAGCTTATAATAAAGTTTGTGCTTTTATCCTACCTGTGTCTCTTAAATAGTGATATATAGCTAGATATATAGATAGATAGATAGATAGATAGATAGATAGATAGATAGATAGATAGACCCATTAAACTCATATTAATCAACCTTCATATAACCTCTGTAAAATCTAGGTATTTCATCAGACCATAGGCCTGGGGCGTTTTTGTTGTCTTTTTAAATAGCAAATTTACACATATTTAAACATCATATTCTTACTTATATAGAGCTATTACTGCTAAAACGCTGGTCATTGCGCATATATTTTTATCTCTAGATTCTGCATTTTAAATACTGAGCTAGCTTAATATGCATTTTTGAAGATAGGTAAATTTGGAGGGAAGGAGGGGGGAGGAGGGTGAAAGAGTAATACATTTTCTTGATTAAGGCTTTAATTTCCCCTAAACCATAATAATAATATTGTAAAAGTGAAGAACTGTTTTGATTAATATAATTATGACAACAAAACACAGAATACAATTAACGTTTATCCAGGTGATAATTCATGTAAATCAAGATTTAAAATATTAGCCATAAAACCCTAGGCATATGTATTTCTATTAAAAGACATATCATAGTACACATGACAAAAGTGGAAATAATATAAATTAGTTACTCCACAAAAACAGGGAATTGTGTGAACATAAGATCGCGTCAGAAGTCAATGCAGAATAAACAATAAAACATCTACTATATAAGTTCTACATGATCTATAGAGCATACAAGATTCATAAACGGACAGTTTACACGTGAACATTATATTGTACCAAATTGTCCCATTTCCTTCTATTATTCCTTGACAAAAAAAAATTATAAAATTGTTCAGAATAATTTGGAAATATGTAGAAGATAAATTTAACGCTTATCTTAAAAATGCATATTAATAAGCTATGAAGAAAAAATATCTCAGATTATAAAATATTTACTATTCCTGTGACTTGTGTCGTCTACGCTACATCAATCACAAGAGTTACATTCCTGGATATAGATGTTTTTCAATTCAGTGTAACAAACTAGATTGTGAAAAGTACATAAATTCCATCTTGTTATAAAGTTGGGTGGAACATTTGAGATATAGTGTTATAAATATATATGCATATATATATATATATATATATATATATATATATATATATATATATATATATATATATATATGTACACACACACACACACACACACACACACCTCCCTCTTACCTGCACAGTAGATAGACAGCATGCCTAACCTCTAGTCTTTCTATGTTACCTTTATATATATTTATAGAACCTATCTATAGACGGATAGAAATGAAAGAGGCATACAAAAACCAATGGTCAGATACGCAGCTCAAAAGATAATTGGACTTGAGTGGTGGCCTTGTGGGATTAACATTCTTCAAGAATTTTCGATCTTTACCTCCAGGTTTGTCATTGTAGAGAGCAGATCAGTGTCAGGACCAGACCGTTAACTGTTGAATGTCAAAATTCCCCTCTGCTATTTATTCAAAGAAATCAGGATGACAAGCTCACTGGGCTCCCCACTAAGCGATCTGTATGAACACAGAGCAAATCAGAAGAAGGACTCTCAAAGTCCACGACTAAGAAATGAAATAAGTATAGCTACCTGCCAAGTATCACTTGTACGTTACTTGTAAGGTTTAGCAACGTGCAGCTCTTCAGAGTTTGTGGAACTATTACTCCCAGCATGGCATGCCAGCAACCTTGGACTTCGAGTTCACAACAACTGAAGTGCAACAGGTGGATTATACATCTACTTAGCTGCATTTGACAAAATAACGAAATCCACATTCCTAAAAGCAGAAATTGTGTTGTATATTAGATGGGTTAATTAGGCTGAACAGGGAGGTTAGTAGTGTGGCAGAATTTATTTTTTTATCTCGTTAGAATTCTACGCATTAATTAAGAACATTGTACTTATAAATACTCAAAGTCTCGATTACTAAAATCGATGCGTTCTTATTTATAAGGGGGATTTATAAACTCCGATTTTTAATATATGTTCCTAACCTATATACCTTTTCTCTTTTACTGGAGAAAAAAATAATGTAAAAGAGTCTTAAAGAAGAATCCAGGATTGTTCTCTTTTAAAGCCAAGTTCTATAGGCCAGGGGAATTGGGAGAGGCTGGGGAGCGAGATGTTATTTACTTTACTGCTGATTGAAATGTAAATCCTGCTACATTCATGTTTGCCAGCTCTCTAGTGCCTTAACTGCGGCGCTCACCTTTCTATGGAGGAGGCAAACAAACTCCAAGCTAAGCTTACATGGGACAAAATGAAAATTAGTTGATTTAATGGAAACGAAATCTTTTGTAAGAAGGATAAGTAGATGTACAAAATAATCATCCCAGCAATTACAGCCAAGCCACCATTACGTGCTCTGTGAATGAACGTATTTTTGAAATTTGAATGACAAAGAAGTTGTTATATGCATTATTATGAATTAAAAAGTTACATATATGTATATATATATATATATATATATATATATATATATATATATATATATATATATATATAATTTCATTATGTTACACCGTAATCATCCTTTATGTTGTAGTCCACTTAAAAGCCATAGGTTACAGAGAAAGTTAAGATAAACTAATTTAGATGCAGCTACTACATGACATTTTATAAGAATATTTTTAAGATTTGAATTGTTTTGTCACAACATCTTTGACCAAATTAAATCAATGTTATATTCAACAATGATATTCGAAATATTATTTGGCATTTAACTTATTATAACTTTTATTAGAATTATTTTAAGAGTCTACCTTTAGTTTAGTTTGTAATTGTTATACATGAACCAGAGGCGAATATTATTACTAAATGTAGTTATTGTGTCATTAGTTGTTCGTCTCATGCATGTAGAATTTTTACAGGAAAGATACATAATTACTACTAATGTGTTATCAATGTTTTACATTATATTGAAGCCTTTTTTTAAAATCATACAAACTCACAAATATTTAGCCTGCTTAAAAAAACACTCTCAGTTTTATAAAAAAAAAAAACCCGCATGAATTGATAACTAAATCATTTTACATTTATTAAACACGTCGGGTTTTTATTAGCAGTGTTCCTAAATATCTGTAAAGCAAGGTGCACACTACAGGTGTTTCAGACAATTATCGGGCCAAACACCCAATAAACGAAAGTATATTTATAAAAGTCTGATTTTAACTTGACCTATTTTATTTGAGACGCCAAATAGCTTTTGCTCACAAACACCGACTGATATACAGTCTCTGAAGTAAGTAATGTTATTATATAGTTATTTGTATTTTCCAGATTCATTAACCATTTAAGTAGCGCAGAATTAAGAAAAAAAATCAAAACAAAATCATAAAAGGACAAAGTGACAAATAAAAGAATCATACACCTTTTAATAGTAAATTGGTGTCACAGAAATCAGACGAACTCAGGGACATCTCATAAATTAGCCATTTCAGAAACTGTGCATTAATACAATAACTGGCAACATGCTGATAGAAAAATAACAGAATGGTGAAAAAAAGTATAATGCCAATAGTAGTACTATATTGAAAATGAAACCAACCCATATATATAATCGATCCTGTATTCATTCAGTTAGTTAAAATTATGATATCACACTGTTTTAGATTTTTAAAAAAGTGATATAGCCATAAAGATTTGTACTATTTCATGAATATCATCCAAATACGTCAAAATATTTATATAAAAAAAGTTCTGATCCATACTTAACTAATATTTTTTAATTTATTTTTAAAAAAATTAAAATGTCAGTCGGATATCTTACACTTTATAAATGCACAGTTCTCCCTACGTCCATTGGTTCAAAATGTACAGTAAAAATGAATAAATAACTGCGTCTTCCAATGTGCATAATTTTTTAGTTTAATTTTTTTGTTTGTTAACTATATGGAAGCCAGATATCTAGATAAGATACAGCATCCGATATAATAATGAAGACGGGACAAATAACAAATCGCTCTCAAATGATGAACACCAAATAGTTCTATTTCTATTAGAAATGTTTCTTGCTTGTCTTGATTTTTTTTTTTTTTTTACAACAAAATGTACAATTTACTAAAAACTAAAGATGCCAAGTTCAACAATGAGGAGAATACAATTTCACATGAAACATAAAAAATAAAATCGCTCTCCAGATGAACGGATGGGGGACTTTATTGTCATGAATAAAGAATAATTTTCCCAAGTCTTCATTCAGTATAGCCCTATATACAGGCAGGTAGCGAGGGACGCCATAAGGTGGTTTGAAGTCCAATCCTTCTTTCCATTTGACATTTTGAGTACCATCCATCCAGTTTAATAACTATTTCTATCCTTCCCCCTTCTCTTTTTGGATTGCTCAGGGAAACCCTCTTATAAATCCATCCCCCCTAAAGTACTGCAGTTTTTTCTTCTTTTTTTTTTCTCCATTTCTAACAGATGAGAGGGGTTGTCGAGGGATTGGGATGGCTGAATTCACCATGTCCTACCATATAGTAAGGTAGAGCAGGACATGGCTGTGCCATAGTCAGAGCTGGAAGAGTTTAGGTGAGATAGGTTGGTGACCTGGCTCTGGAGACTTGACGGGCTGGTGGAATGTGGCCCCATGTCTGGAGACTGGCCTGCACTGTTTGTTTGGTGGCTTTGATGCTGTCCCAAGCCATTGGTGGTGACTGTAAGAGCTGTGGCTGCCTGCTGCTGGTGGTTCTGAAGGCCGCTTGTAGGTGTGTTAGAGCCGGCCTGGCATGGCTTCCCGTCCTTCACCAACACTGGCACTGCCACCCGTCTTGGAGATTGCTGCTGCTGGCATGAACTGTTGTCCTGTTGCATCTGCTGCTGAGCTGCCTTGTCTTTGGCCTGTCTCTTCATCTTGTAGCGATGGTTCTGAAACCAAATCTTCACCTGAGTGGGAGTGAGGTGGATCATACTAGCCAAGTGTTCTCTCTCTGGAGCTGATAGATACTTTTGCTGCTTGAATCGTCTTTCTAGCTCATAGACCTGGGCCTGAGAGAACAAGACCCTTCGTTTTCTCCTTGGGGTACTCTGGAGGGGGGCCATACCCTTGCCCACATCTCCTAATGACCCCATATTACCGAGACCTCCCATATTCATTCCATTGGAGGGGCCCATGAAACGAGATACTAAAAAAATAACACACGATAAGGATTTTAGTCATGTTTACTCTTCATCCCTGATTAAATAATAAATACAGTACAAGAAACTAACTATATTACATGCATTGTATTTAACGTGCGTGTGTACAACTATTACTATAGATACACAATAATAAACACTAAAAACATTCAAATTGACATTAACCCCTTAACGCAGCAGCCAGTAGATTCACTCATTTATTTTCCTAAATGAAGCATAAGTACATTTTTCTCTAATTTGTTCGTTTGGAAAAGTAAGTAAAACATACCGTTCACTACTTTGCAATGAGACTGGACCCTGAATGACAGAGTGATAGAGATAGACTATTCTAACTCTCTATTCGCAGATACTGCATTTAAAATAATTTACATTACTGTTGTCATTTTATTTAATACTATTTTATAGTTCATATGAATATATATATTTATATTTATATTTATAATAGTGTTATAGTCCTCATACTTACTTGTAGAAAATCTTGGGTCCGGGTTGGTTCCATACCATCCAGTGGCTGAAGTATTCCTCATTGTCTCTTGGTAAGGTGGTAGCTCGCCCATATTCCCCAGGTTGCCTAAGTTGCCGTTGCAGTAGCCCCCCATTGTGGTGTGGGAGAGTTGAGGGACCCCTGTAGCTGTCATATGGTAGGCAGCACTCACTGGTCCATTGTGGCCCATAGCATGTTGCTGCATGGAAGGCTGAGACACCTGAGATTGCCTATAGGCTGCAATTGGAGCCCCTAAACCCTCCATAGCCACTTTCTTGTAGCTCTCCTCCAAAGGACTCAATATATCAGACACTGAAAAGGGAGTAGTATGCTTGGGACTCATCGACATGTTTCTGAGTCTGGGAGAAAAAAACGATCTCTCCCTCTCTCCTTTTTTTTTTTTTTTAGCCAAATATTCTGGTGTTGCCTTAACGCCGATCTTGTTGGGTGTACACGTAAGAGAGCGGCTGAAGTCCGCCTTAATTGGGCTGAGTGGAGCTCAGAGCTTTCTTTGCGTTTGTTTTAGCCAGACGCCAGGTTTTAGGCAGCAGAGGCGGGGCCAGCACTGAGCGCCAGACAATGGAGCCCCAGCTAGCGCTTATAATTAGCTTACATGCTGATCACAAGGTAAACACCTTACACCGGGGATCTGGGGTTATTTATCCCGTTTATCAATAATAAAGAAATACATTCATGCTTGATTTATAGTAAGGATTGACTGGGCATAACGATTTACAATTATACACTTGTATGGATTTATGGTATTATGTGTTATCTGTGTCTGTCTATCTATCTATCTATCTATCTATCTATCTATCTATCTATCTATCTATCTTTCTATCTATCCACGCATGAATACTAAATTACGATTACTAATTTATTAAACTGTGTTAAAATATATTCTTCACTATAGTATACCATATGGTAGCTTCAACGTCATATTGCGTGAATGTTAAAGCTTATGTGACGATAAAATAAAATGTGTTTTAGATACATCCATTGGATGTATGTAATTATGTGACTTTAACTTGTTTCTCTTCTCTTTTTCTTTCTTTTTGCTTTATTGAAATACCCTTTGGATACATTGACCAAATTTTTTTGCAAAAACGTCATTGCAATACGCTTATACTATGCTGCGGTGCAGTAAGGTTTAGAGTTAGAGAAATAAAATTATTACAAGCGGTACAAGTAGAGGTTTAAGTGTAGAGTGGTGAATATGGTTATTTTGCATTGAAATTTAACAAAATAGAATTAAATAATTGAAGAGGCAAAACTTGTTGATTTTTTAGGATTTTTCAGAATTCCAGTGTTTTGTATGGACAGAATGGTTTTAGAAAGTGCATAAGAAATTAAACAAATTGTTTAGAAATTCTCTCTTCAATCTCTCTGTCTCTATATTATTAATTTAAGTCTGGTATTATCTATCTATGTATCTATGTATCTATGTATCTATGTATCTATCTATCTATCTATCTATCTATCTATCTCTATGTACCCATGCATAAATCTATATAACAGCGATCGCTTAGACTGTATATCTTTCTATCTCATAAATATGTACCTATGTATATATATATGTATATATATATATATATATATATATATATATATATATATGATATCTATGTCATATCTATCTCCATGTACCTATGCACATATCTATATAATAACTGTTATATATATATATATATATATATATATATATATACACACTCTATTTATCTATCTATTTATCTATCTATCTAACATCTATCTATCTATCTATCTATCTATCTATCTATCTATCTATCTAACATCTATCTTGCAGTTACTATACGCATAAGGCAACAGATGGAATCCATTACAGCGAATTGGATGCGAGTGATATTCCTATAGGTCACATTGCTGGGAAGTAATCTAATAAAATCTCATATTAAGAGCTGCACGGTAGAGGTGGTGCAGTTAACCCAATGACTTTAGAGCATTTTAGAAGTATTTAGTAATTGCTCTTGTACATGTGTTTATACTATGCTTGCTCATACTTAAAAATGCAAAAGTGCACTTGGTACCCTGGAATAACTAAATATCTTTGTCTAAAGTGGTGGTATAAATGGCCGGCTGCTTTGTGGTCGTGCTTCATATTAATACATGAGGATCATTTTGCTTCAATTGGGAAGCTCTTGTTCAGTAGGCAAAGGAACCGCTTAGGAGAAACTACATTTTTTTTCCATACCGCAGTTAACATCCCTTAAGTACAACCCCAAGATTGATTATGCTTAAAATCTCTGCGAGAGGTGAGGTGAGCTTTCCACACAAATATGATTCTGCAGAGCAACCCTTCACTCCTCCTAAGTCATCAGTCAGGTGTACAGCCAGTGTGTGTGTGTGTGTGTGTGTGTGTGTGTGTGTGTGTGTTTATATATATATATATATATATATATATATATATACACACACACGTATATATTTATATATGTTCGTGATGTGGTGACCCGTAAACGAGAAGTCCCTGTGCCATCATAGTATAGATTCACATAGATATAGGGGCTCAGTAACAGATGAATGTTTGGGGCACAAATTAACAGTTGTATCACACTAGGGCATACCAGGTGATAAACAAACGGATATAATAGTAAAATAGGAATATGACGACAGACTACCTTGTTATGCAGTGTTCGCATTAATTCTATCTATAGTGCTAAAATTATAAAGACAGAAACTGCAATGACATCATTAAATATGTAATATGTATGACCGAGTAGTAAGGGATATAATCTTTTGTCTCTGTATATATATTATTGCATGCGCCTCTCTATTATGCCCTGTCCTTATTTTATTGTTCACATGCAGTGATATATATATATATATATATATATATATATATATATATATATATATAAATTTATATATATTTATATATATATATCGGATCGCCTACTATATCTTGGTTAGTGTTCAGACATCATTGTTTCTGCCAAAGCAGTGATTCTCTTCAAGAAATGGTGAATGAATATTGCAGTGCCCTTGTAGCGTGTAATCTCAGCCTCCTTAGTCCTTCACTGTAGTGATGTATACAGGAGTCCTGGGAAATTCTCTCTTCAAGGCTCTCTCATTGCAAGTCCTGTCTACAGGTACTTTAAATATTACCACATTTCACCCTAGCCGAGGACAAGATTTCAGGGAGAAGGTATAGACAGAATGGCGACCTAGAGCCAAACAGGTTCAAAAATATGATATCATATCACAAGTTTTATATTGCATTGTTATGTTCTTGTCATATACGGATGCCCCATAGGTGTATGTACACTTACAGGGTTCCACAAATCTAAATATTACAAAATTCTTGGACGACCTACTGTATATGAACATAATGAAGTGTTTGTGTAAATTCAGTTAGCATATGAAAAGACTAATTTAGCTTTCTACTTTGTTAACGTTACATTGGAAATTGCTCATGTGAAAACAAACAGATACACTATATATACATTTACATATCTGCGTTTAGATACACACACATACACATACACTTACATGCACACATACATGCACACATACATGCACACACACACACACACACACACACACACACAATTGCTTGAGATTAAAGTGTGCTTGCTTTTGCAGTGATATTGAATCCTGTTATATTATAGCAGAGTGAATTTTATATTTATGTAATCTGCATATGAAACTCAATTTTAGTGGATAGATTTGTGATGAGGTGGGCGATTCTTTCACATATCTGTATCTCCTTATCCTGTAATAAGAAACTCATTATTTAATTGATGCACAAATACCTTGCTGCTCTCTTAATTGATATATTATTTGAACGTGGGAATGATAAAAACCAGATCTCGTACTTATTATTAAAAAAAAGAAAGGAAACAAACAAGTAAACAGAACGAAAGAAAGGTTACTTTCCTGGCAAATAAATTACATTGCATAATAACACTTTGTTCTCCCTGAGCAGAAAGTTGTGTTTTCAATAGACAAAGTGGATTGTGGTCCACAGACTGCTGGAGCCGGGAGTCTCAGCACTGATTGGTCCTCCTCAAGCATCAAATAAGGATATTTGTAAATAGAAAAGAACACAGCGTATATAGATAGGCTCATTATTAAGAAATACCTTTCTGAAAGCTAATTAGTGCAGAACAATTGAGTATAGCAATGTATGATATTGTTTCCTTAACTATAATAACTACGGTATAAAAACACTGTTATTGGAATAGTTTCTTTCTGAAACAGGAAATACAATTTAAACTAATATGTTTACTGACAATAAATTATCATTTAGTTTTATATAAAACACGCGTAATACAAAAAATAAATAATTGTTGCAGTGTATACGGATTTAACACAGGAAAAAAATTGAAAGGATTTTTGAAACTCACAATATATACAATGGGTTAAATTACAAGATATGCATTTAGTTTCCAGTACAAATGCTATGAGTTCGATGACATGTGGCTGAATAATATAAATATATATTTATACTGATTATTCTATATTCTTAGTATTATCTGTCTCACTAATTAATTTTGGGCACAATTGTAGCTTGTAACCATTAATGTAGCCTTAACAACGCTGCTTTTAGACAGCCATGATCATTAAAATATTTTTTTTATTCGATTCCTAAACGGTAAAGAGCAGTATTTTTGCCTGCTGGAGACTGTTCGTGAGAGGGGCATACTAAACCTCCTTGTGTTGGAAGGTGTATGTATTCACTTCCTTCAGGCTGAAGGGAGTTTCTTCAATAGCTTCTGACCCCACACAATCCACACTCAAGATGCAGAACACTGGAGAAGTTTGTTAATCATCTGATACCCGTCCTAGCCAAAATCCGACCCACCTCGGGCACCCTCTCCTCTGCTGCAGTACAAAAGGGCAGGGAATTCACAGATATATTTTAACCCGCATTCGATTCAAATATGATTACATGTCCTCTGTTTGGAATACAGTAGAAATAACTAGTTTTTAATATTATTGTAATAAATAAGTCTGTAGAAGTCACTTGTGCCTTGCCTTAAAACTAGCTGTAAATTATAGGAGCATAATCCAGTATGTAGTTTTTTATGCGCTTGCATTGTAAAAATATTGAGAATACTGTACAAGTACCTGAATATAAGACTATGCAGAGGACCATAGGGTTGTGTATAGATAGTGCATAAAAGTGACCTTTTAGTTTATTTCTGTTTTTTTTTGTTCCACATTGGGGAGTTGTATATCTTTCAACGCTATAAAGGCATTCTTCAGCATAACTTGAATTTGGTAACACAGTGCAAAAGTGTAAGAATCAGACCTTAGTTTTCATAGTGCAACTTGCAATGGATTGATCACAGCTATCTGCTAATTGGTTGCTATGGATTGTTGCACACTTGCTGTATTTGATGTTGTAAGTAAATAGCTCCAACTACATGCGCTCCTGTGGTAGCCTGCCCTGCGATCCGCTGAGAGCCTACGGGCCTGATGCTGAATTAGGAGCATAGCAAAAAAAAAAAAGTTTGCTCCTGGACAAACAATGTTACAATGCAAGGGTTGCCAATTAATTTATTGTTTTGCACACAAGGAAATTACTGGCTGCTTTTTCTTTTACAACACAAGTACTTGTTAGCTTAATTTTTACACTAAAATTTAAAGTTGATCTAGGGCATGTCCTAACCCAGCTATAAATCTGTCCTCACATTTTAAATTTACCTCTCCCTCCAAAGCAACATGGTTTTGCCCAGGTGTAAATTTAGTCCTTTATGCTGCTTTGCTCCTAACTCAGCATCAGGCTCTCACTGTTCTTACTATGGGGGGTATTTAATTGTTAGCGAGTTCCGCTAAATACTTGCGCTCTAAAAATATTACCGGTAATACGGTAATATGCGCCTAAATACCGTTAATACGTATTAACGGTAATATTTTTAGAGCGCAAGTATTTAGCGGAACTCGCTAACAATTGAATACCCCCCTATGTGTTGCCCACATACAGTTTTGTCAGTAGCTGCAGAATGCTTTTTAGTGGAATATGCAGACTTTCATCTGTAGAGTTATAGTGGAGCAGTGAGGTTGTTAATCTGGGTTCCTGCTTAGCTAAAATACACTTTGATCGTGTATTGAATAATATGACTAAACCAGGTTCATAGGTTGTTCAGAAGGGATTGGATGTCAATTATAAGTTTAAGGGGGACAGGATATCAGTTTAACAACACAACGCAGTCGCAGAAAGCCAAAGCTGCCTTTGAACAGTTCGTAAATGGTGGGCTGGCATTGGGTGACTACTTATGCTGTCCTTACCTACTTAGGGCCTGATGCTGAGTTAGGATCAAAGCCAAAAAAGGAGTAAATTTGCTCCTGGACAAACCATGTTACAATGCAAGGGGTGTAAACTAATTATTTTTTTGCAGGCAAGGAACATTTTGGCTGCTTTTTCATGTAGCACACAAATACTTCATAGATTTATGTTTACACCCACATTTAAAGTGGATCACAGATATGCCCTACCCCAACTATAAATCTGTCCCTACATTTTAAATATACCCCCCCCCCTTCGATGCAAAATGGTTTCGCCCAGGTGCAAATGTGTTCCTTTTATTTGCTTTGCTGCTAACTCAGCATCAGGCCCGTACTGTTCTTACTATATTTTGCTTAAATGTAGTTTTATTTTTAGCTGCTGAATGCTTTTCAGAGGAATATAGAGACAGATTATACCCATTGGATTGGATTTCTGTACACCTCCATCTTTCCAATGAGGTTAGGAAAAATAATAAAACAAAAAAGTATTGTTAAAAAACTGATTCTAAGTAAATGGGGGCCTTAGTATCATGGTAACATATTTTGGGCGTAAATATGCAAATTTCATAGTTTAATCTATGTGCTGATTGGGAGAGCTGGTAACTAATCAGAAGGATTACAATACAGGGGTGTCTGTGTAAGTTTTAATATGAAATATCAGCTTAGAAAACTTTTGCTTTTATAGCTGTTTAATGTATTTTACTTTTTGTCTTTTACAATAATACATTAATAACTAGCTCTGAAAAGTGATAACTATCACATCTCCAGGTACTTAGTTCACGAGTAACCATCATCATCATCATCATCAGGACACAGCCTAACCTCTATCAGCCTAGATATGTTTACTGGTGAGAAAAAGTTGCATGTTTAGTAAGAGGATGAAGTCATAATGCAATGAACTCCATAGAACACATTTAGGGCCTCATTTAGAGTCGGACGTTATTTACACTGAATTTGTAAGTGTAAATTGTTTCCCGGAATTTACACAGTATTTAGAGTGGCACGGATCTTTAGATTTGTGCGACTTAGAAATACCATGCAAATTGCACAAACACGCCACTTTATCTGCCCTATGGGCCGACGTGCAAGTGTATCATGCACAGCGCCCTGCAAAGCAGATAATTAAATAAAACGTAAAAAAAATAAAAGAAAATAAAAATTGTTCTTTCCCACCCAAACAGCACAGGGGTCTGTTATGCTGTTTGTTTTTACTTTGTTTTTTTAAAACATCAAGGTCTCTGGCACCACCTGAAAGCACCCGCAAAATATACGTCTCCTAGTGAGCTATCTGCGGCTGCTTTCAACTAAAATTAGCATGCAAGCAGCATGAACATGCCTTTACACTGCTAGGCTCGCCCACTACCTCCCCCGTTCCACCTCTCTAAGCGCAGAGAGGTACAACGGGGAGATCCGTCTCAGTCTGAGTGCAAACTGAGAAGGATCTATGGCCAAAAGTGCTTTTTGCGCTGAACAGAAGGACTTGCGCTTGACTCTAAATCAGGCCCTTAATGCCACAGGAACTGTTTCTGTCAGTTGAGGTAAACCTTAACTCTACATTGAAGATCAGGGCTATATTTTCCATTGGGCATGATGGGCAGCTGCCCGGGGGCCCCATGGGCAAGGGGGCCCCATAAGCATGGCTCTTAATGAGAATAAATAATCCTGCAAAAGAAAAAAACCTGCAAAAAAAACTTTCAAGGGTCACTGAGCAAGTACATCTATCTATTTCTATCTCTATATATCTATATCTATATCTGTATCTGTATACATCTATATATCTATATCTATATCTATATCTATATCTAGGGGCCCTGGTGCACTGCTTTGCCCGGGGGCCCATAATGTTGTTAAGATGGCCCTATTGAAGATAGGGGCTTTTGGCATGATTTTGAGTTAGAAGCAAAGCAAAAACAAGGAGCAAATTTGCACCTGGACAAACCATGTTATGATACAAGGGATACAAATTGACTTATTTTTTTACACGCAAGTTAAATACTGGCTGTTGTTTCATGTAGCACACAAACCCTTGATAGCTTTATTTTTACACTGAAAGTAGAGTTGATCTATGACATGCCCTACTCCAACTATAAATTTGTCCCTACATTTTAATTTTACCTCCCCCGCTAGTGCAACATGGTTTTGGCAAGGTGCAAATTTGCACCTAACTCAAAATCAGGCCCTTTGTGAACAATGTTCCCTCTTAGCAGAAAAAATCTGGAAATTAAAACAAACATTTAACCTAATGAGGAACCCCAAAGAATTTATTTGCATTTTGCTATTCGGTGCAACCCTGTATAATGTGTTTTTCCCTAACGCGTTTAGGTTTTTTTTTTTTAGCTTAATACAATTTTTTAAAGATCGTTTATTTGCAATACAGAGAGAGTTGAACATATGACAAACATATTTAAAGTTACACAGCTTAAAGTTAAAAAAAACAAACAAGTGAGGAGCAACAAAAAAGGGAGGAGAGGAGAGGGAGGGAAATGGGAAGGATCGTAAAGCAGTAAACATATTAGAGAACAAAAACAGAGGTAGTAGACATAATAAGTGACTAGTGAATATTATTGCAAAAAACGCAAAAAAGCATTTTGTACGCCAAGCGTGCAATTTGCATTCAAGTTAACATAAGCCCCTAAATGAGCAAAAGTGGAGATTACTGTCTAAACAGACATGTGCAAAAAAGTGGGAACACAAACAAGCTGGCTTTTTATATCTGTTCCAAAGGTGGTCTTACCGCAGAATTGTAAGGTGAATCCATGTGCCTACTTGCCCACCTGGGCATGCAAGAAATAAATAGGGCTTATATAGAGTTGGATGTAATTTTCATCTAAACACAGACATAAATTGCATCTGAAGAAAACACATTTTATACTGGTCTTGATCCAAGCACATCTATGTTGGTCGTCATGATTATCAGTTAGTAACTTACAGCATTGGTCACGCACCCGCAAGTTTCTTGTCACATGACAGGTACTCGAGACGCAAGAGTATGGTTACTAAACCAGGGGCGAACCTAGACGTAATTTTTAGGGGGGACGATTTTGCATAATTACGCCCCTCCTTCCTTCTGATTGGCTGGCCCCGGAAAACCCCGCCCCCTCCACTCATTTTGATTGGCGTCTTGGACCCAAATGTAAAGGACTTGCACTGCTCCTGGATCCACCACTGTACTAAACTGAAGGTTTGATAAAGTGGAGATGTTGCCTATAGCAACAAATCAGATTCTAGGGGTAAATGTATTAACGTCCGGGTTCTTCAACTCCCGCGAGTTCGGCGTCTTCGGCGCTTAAATTTAAAGAGGCGCTGCCTTGTAAAGGGAAACTTCCCTTTACAAGGCAGCGCCGCTTTAAATTTAAGAGCCGAAGACGCCGAACTCGCGGGAGTTGAAGAAACCAGAGGTTAATACATTTACCCCTAGGTCTCAATTTTTTAGTACAGTCTACAAAATGACATCTAGAATCTGATTGGTTGCTATAGGCAACATCTCCACTTTTTCAAACCCTCAGTTTAGTATATATACCCCTCAGTCTAGATAAGTCGCATTTGCTCAAACATTACACATTGGAAAGCTATGCACTGACAAATATAACATTTTCATCCAACACAATCTCTTTGTTTCTTTATTTCTCCTGGATGTTTCATAGTTAAGAGAGGGTGAAACAAGCAATTCAATGACAGCACTTAAGAAAAGTTGCTTTAATTGCAGAATCGAGTGGGAAAAAAAAAGAGACATAGTCAGTGCATATAATTAGGGTTGTTAACTCATCCCTTTAATTACAGGCACACGTAAATTATATTAAATTAAATATATTAAAGTATACAGGTTCTATGGTTAATTCAACCACATAAAATCCAAGGTTACTACCATCAGTCATGAAGCTTTTCAGCGTCTATGTGTCTGTAACTAATGGGGTATTTCGAGAGGCAAGCTTATGATTTTGCAGCTTTGTACCTAGAGGACATGGGTGCCATGTCAAAAAGACTTGAAATAAGGTCACTGTCCATCTCAATTGGTAAAACATACTGAGAAAGTGTATGTCCTTTGTAAGTGTGCGCACAGAAAACATGGCAGAAATGTGGTAAAGGAGAATCAAATAAGGGCACGGTGCCAGTTGTGTGTAAAAGATCTCCAGTGTTTTCTTTACTCCACCATTGCCTGTACTAAAAATAGAAAATACAAGATAATGCATTAAAATAAATGCCCCTTTACAAGTAATTTTCTGCATTTAGAGCCACAAGTAAAGTTAGACGTAAGTCCATTGCGGATACGGATACGGATTTCGCTACTGTCCATCTCCACAAACAAAGATTTACTCTTGCGTCTGTAAGTTGAGTCAGTCTCATCTTGCATATACCACTCCTTGCGCTCATAGAGGCGGATCTGGGGTGTGTGACAATGGGTATGTAAGCGCAAGAGAAGTGCAATAAGGGTTCAAGTAAATGTGACCAATGTAGACCAGGAAGCAAAGGCAGATATGCCAGTCAGGAAATGTATTTAATGTGGGAGTTCCTGGTGTAAGTTGGGAAACGATGATGATCAGCTGTGATGCCTCTAACTCTGCAGTGTGCACAGAATGACACACAGGCAATCTATAAGGGAACATGGAGCCTAAGACTGGAATATCCGGGATTGGAGCGATTATAAGTGTTCTTGATTTAATTATGCAACTAATATCCATCATACCAATTTATACTAATTCTCGTGTTCATACATATAATAATATATATATATATATATATATATATATATATATATATATACACACATACATACATACATATATATATATATATATATATATATATATATATATATATATATATATACAGGGTGGTCCATAATTGTGGAACCGCATTTTTGAAATAGGCATTGCATCCAAGATGGCCAAGTTCAAGATGGCCGCCATACTGGCCACATACTCTAAAAAGTTTTCCACAACACCCAGAACATGTGTGTAGAAACTGGATTAAAATTTTCATTATAAGAGGGTGGAAGGGTGGTTTCACACTCATGGACAGCCCTGTATAAATATATATATATATATAAAACCACACACGCACACACAGAGGGTGAAACGGACACTTAGAAGTGGCGGTATGGAAAATGTAAATTACTGGAATTTGATAGCCTTACAATGAAGGCAGAAGCTGAAATGGAGGTATGGCATAGCACCACACTTGACCACTATTTATATATATATATATATATATATATATATATATATATATATATATATATATATATATATAAAATATTGACTAAAAATTTGAAATCGTTAACAGATGATGTTTCCGTGATGCGTACCCTTATGACAATTATAGTTAGGCTGCTAAATTTGCTCTAGAATAAAACTAATTGTGAAACGAGGCTGGTTTTTTTAATCTTATTTTGAAGCAAAATAAAATGAAAGCATGTAAAATGAATCCCTCCTGTGACATTTGGAGACCCTTTTAAGTACTTTTTGCTACTCTTTATAAAAACAGCAATACCTGAAGTTTATTTGAGCAAGGAAAGTGTTTCCCTTTTCATCTACAGTATGTCAACATGATTATGTATCTTTGATCTTTGGGGCACAGATGGATGTCTCTGTGTCTCTAATGTAAAGTAGGGCATTTTAGAATGTTAGTTTTGCCTGAAATTGGCTCCTGATTATCAGTACAACTCCACTTAATAATTTTGAAAATAATAGAACACTGTGACCTTTATTTTTTAGTAGCAGACGGAGTTCAGTTAACTGTTTCTACATTCAATGAAAGGAGATAGTAATTTTCCAAATGTTAGCAGTGATTATTTTCATACAATGTGTAACTCTTCACATTGCCGTTGTTTTAAAAGGGATTCAGTGGCAAGTCAGCCTCATTTTTAAAGTGCACCTATCACCTATACACAATGGGCCTAATTTAGAGTGGGACGCAACGTGCGTCTAAGACGTACATGAAAGAGTAGGAGTGGGAGTGTGCCGCAGCTTGGTAGGGTATTACGAGTGGCATGTAACCCCAGTTGTGTCCCACTTGTAATACTCTACCAAACTGCGACCAGTTCCTGCAGCTAGCTAACTACTTGCTCCACCTAATTCCTGCTTCACTTTTTCAGTCTTGTTTTGACATGTGTTCCACCTGCGTCTTAATCCGACTAGGGTAGCTTTTGCGGGTAGACGCCCATAGTATCTGAATTATATACGGTCATGCCTACATAACTCCGTGTTCCACACTTTCCAGTGTGTACACTGCGTCTGAAAAGCAGACGGAACTGCAGGGAGCTGTTGCTTACTGCGCATGCCCCATCAGTGGAAATGTGCAGGATGCGCCTGAAATGGACTTTGCGTCAGACTCTAAATGAGGCTCAATGTTGGCAGCTATTTTGTGGCTGGACCTAATATTTAAAAGCATGCAGCCTATCCGTTCACTAGGAATCAGCAACATCACTGGGGCATCAAACAGTCATACAATTCTGAAGCAGTCTTAGGAATAATGGTTCAGCCCATACAGGACCTCATTTAGAATCGGACAAAAAGTCTGTTTTAAGTGCATCGAACATAAAAACACTATCACGCATGTGCAGCAAGCACCATATCCGCCTGCATCTTGGACGCAATTTACACTTGCGACAGCTTGCGGCTCACTAGGAGTGAAAGGGTGGAATGCGGAATTGTGAAGGCGTGACCCTGTAAATAAATCCTAGTCGCAGTGAGGCGCAGACGCAACACACGTCAAAGAAGGGCTAAAACTGTGCGGCAGGAATTAGGTGGCGCAAGCAGTTAGCTAGCTGCAGGAACTGCTTAAAGCTCGGTAGGGTATTACCAGTGGGATGTAACTGGTTGCTTTCCACTGGTAATACCCTACCAAGCTGCGGCACACTCCTACTTCTACACTTCTTACACGGACTTTGCGTCCGATTCTAAATGAGGCCCAAAATGTCTTCAATGTTTGTAGGTAACAGAAGCACTTTAAACAAGTCACTGAAGTAACCCTATGATGAGCATTAAGAATAGGTGACTGTGGCCAGTTTTGATAAAAAAAACATAAACATGTTTTTACATCACAGTTTACAGTTGTCTGGATATGTTTTCTAGACAAGGACTTAAGGTCAATTTAATATTATCTGTTATAAAACATTTTCTGTACAACAGTTTATATACAAAACTTTATAATAAGAAATTAGCAAATCTCCCCAGTTGTTTAGTCAAACTATTCAAAGTGTTTTCCTACTTTTGCCAGTTTGATTTAGAACAGTTTTATTCCCTATTTAAATGTATACAGGTAGTGTAAAAACTATGTTTAGTTAGTGAACAATTTCCTAATATTGTAAATTTCATCACTGGCCCGATTTAGAGTTGGACGCAAGTCCTTCTGTTCAGCGCAAAAAGCACTTTTGGCCAAAGATCCGTCTCAGACTCTGAGATGGATTGTAGCACTCTTTGCACTCTGAGATGGATCTCCCCATTTCACCTCTCTGTGATTAGAGAGGTGGAACGGGGGAGGTAGTGAGCGAGCCTAGCAATGTATAGGAGTGTTCATGCTGTTTACATGCTACTATGAGTTAAAAAGGAGCCGCAGATAGTTCTCTAGGAGACGTACCTTTTGCGGGTGCTTTCAGCTGGTGCAAGAGACCTCAATGTATTAAAAAACAAAGTAAAAAAAAATACATTTAAAAAAAAAAAGGTGTGCACCCGATCCCAAACAGCATACCCAACCCTTGGGCTGTTTGGGGGAAAATGTAATTTTTTTTTACATTATTTTTTTTATTGAATTATCTGCTTTACAGGGCGCTGTGCATGATACACTTGCACACCGGCCTATAAGGCAGATAAAGAGGTGTGTTTGAGCAATTTGCACGGTATTCTAAGCTGCACAGATCTAAAGATCCCTGACACTCTAACTACTGTGTAAATTACAGGATGCAATTCACACTTACAATTTCATAGTAAGTTGCGTCCGACTCTAAATGAGGCCCTTTGTCTTATTTTTAATTTTTTAACAAAATGTATTTTACACCACAGTGTTTAGTGATTTAACTTATCAAAAAATCCCCTATGGTGATACTTCCAGCCATTTAATCATCATAATCATCATTTATTTATTTATATAGCACCACTTAATCTGCATGTTCATTCTAGCCAACCACCAAAGTGGACAAAATCCAGGTGATTTCAGGCCATGCAAAAATATTTTACTAATCTCTATTTATAATGATCAAGCTTCCTACTGACAAGAGATATCACATATTGCCAACTCTTCCCGGATGTCCGGGAGGGTCCTGAAATCTGGGTCGGTCTCCCGGACTCCTGGGAGAGCAGGCAAGTCTCCTGGATCCAGCAATTCCTGTCCAAAATAACGCAATTTGCGGTGAATCGAGTCATTTTGGTCCCGTCCACCGCTACATAATGTAATTTTCTTTGCGGGGGCAGGGCCAAAATGACGCGATTGGCCGCATCAGCCTCCTCCCACCCTCTGGTCACACCCCCTGCCCGGGATCTCCCATTTCTCACTGCATGAAATTAGGCAAGTATGAGAAATCAATGTAAATTGACTGTAGGAATGCCTATGTCTAAGGTTCTGCAGTTAGAGAAATAATTATTGATAGAATGCAGCAAAGGAGATTATCAGTTATTTCTAGGAAGGTGTAGTAGAGTCCAAAGAAAGGAAAAGGGCTGCCATCAGAGACTGTGGGGCCCAAAACAAACAAAACAGGCAAGCCCCTCTGCCCCCTGTGCGCACAAGTTCGACCCTCGCCTCCCCAGGCTTACAGAGGTGTAACATGGAACCATGGCTCCCTGAGCAAGCACATGGCTCCCTTGTTGGTAGACTGTGTGGTTCTTTCCTACTTGTTATTGCAGCACTCACAACCTATTGCTGGTTTCTTGTCTTCTTTAATGCATGATAATTTGGTCAATATACAAACAAACAGAAGTGAAAGACAATCAAGCAGTTGAATATACACACATATACAGATCTCCATTAAAAGTACATGTGTGTGTAGACATAAGTAGAAATACATAGAGATAGATATGGATAACTATAGAATGAATATATATATATATATATATATATATATATATATATATATATATATATATATATGGCGGAGAACACCCTAATAAGCCCTTCATGATGTGTCAAATTTATTAACTAGTTTTGCGAAAGTGCTGGCTAGCCCAGATGCAGGGTTGCAGCGCTGATTACAGGAACATCCTGGAATTGACGCCCCGGCTGTTGTCATGATAGCCGAGACGCAGGTAGGATCGAGCGGCTGAGCACCGTTATATATAATTTTTGAAGTCTATATTTTCTCCCATGCATTAGACTAGGATCTGTCTTTAACATAGAGGGCACACAGATGAGCAGTAGATGAAGTGGGTGGGGTTAGAATAGTCTGTGTCCAATTACTGCATGAAATTATTGACAGCAACATAAAAACGTTTCAACTCAGGTAAGTGGGTGCATGAGAACCCATGTAGCCAATCTAAGCAAACAAACACTAACTTCATCGCAGGGTTCTATTGAACTGGTGATGTTTGTGGTATTAAAACCTCTATATGAAAAAAGTTCAGAAATGTTTAGCTAATTGCTATGGCAGATGGGAGCGGCCATAAAGCTGGAAGAAGTCAATGTAGCTTAGTAAATCATATTATATTTTTTTATGAGGAAGTAGCCAACATTATATAATTTTTTTTTTTTTTTTCTTGGATAGCATTTGTCCTTCAATAACTAGTTCAATTTCTGACATTTTCATTCTACAAAGCTGAAATATTAATTCATGAAACTGTCAATTACCCCACGTTCATCAACAGAAAGTAATACGAGCAGAAGTCTGGTTCCTTGTGTTTGGACAGGTTTTGAGAGGAACTTTGCTAAAAGAAATATTTGTGTGTCTTTTTCTACTATTAATGAATTCATACAAAGGTGTCTTACAATAGTCATGTCTTCAGTAGAAGTTAATCATTAGCAATTCCATTCCACTGTTGTCAGGTGAATACAACCGGGAATCATTGAAAATGTAATGTGAATGTATTTGAATGGAATTTTATAGTTTTACAATGGAGGCAATATGAGAAGTGGTGGTAACACATACCACCGTATACATCCCCACTTCCACCACTGATGAAGATAAAGTACTATCTTATCTGTATTAATCCTTGATGCTGTAGTACACCAGGTCCACTCTATATGTAAGAGGAAGAGATGAGAAACCATTTGGTGTAGAATTTTTGACAAATATTTTAATATAGTACACTTAGATTTAATGCACTCATAAACATACAATCAAATAGTACTTATCTGGAGTCCTGATAAGCCAATCAGGAAACTGGTTGTAGCTGGAGGACACAGTTCTTATTTCCCCTTCACTGGGTCAGAAGATGACCAATCCCAGGTGGGTCTCGGGGTATGGGTAAAGATTATTGGTAGCTCTTTGGGCCTTTAGCTGATTCTCACTATCCTGAAATCCTATTTCTGCACCTTTCATAACCTGCTGCTGGTTTCTAGTCTGTACTTGGGAACGTTGGGGCTTTGTATTGTAATCTGCTGTTTCCTCTCAGCTGATAATTAATCTTGACACCCTTACCCGAAAACACCTGAGAACATCCCTTCACCAAATGTATTGCTCACCTACATCCACTGGTCTTCATCTGTCATAGATCCAAACAATCCCTGAAACACAATACTAAACTAGCTCTAGTGAGCTCCCTGCCATAGTGTCATGTTTCAGGGTTTTTTGCTTTGCCAGGCAAGGATCGTTTGGATTTATGACAAATGAAGACCCCTGGATACAAGTGAGCAATAAATATGTATATTTATTCAGACTCAATCTTCTTAGGGAATTCAGCCCTGTGCTGAATGCCTGGAACTGGTTTGTCATTATGGCAGGGGACCCCATGTTACGGGTTTCCCTGCTATAGTGCCCCGGCTGACAATGTCTAGTGCTGGTAATAATAAAATCCGTGGGAACTCACACTTTTTGTCCCCCTGATTTTGCTAGTACCGAACTAGCCTGGCAGAACTAGGGTTGGTTAAGCTGTTTTTGGGGGGAGCTCATGTTTTTTTTAACATTTAATTTCATTTTTATTTTTTATTACTGTATTGCTGGTAGCATTGCCGATTTAAATTGTTGACATTCACAATGTTGACATTTTAATCCTGTTGAGCTAATGAACATGTCGCCAATCTGAATGTTTACCTTTTAACTGTGTCAACATTCTGACTGTAAAGATTGTGGTGTCAACATTTTCAATGACGACATTTCATACTCACACGGAAAATGTTGTCCGAAGAAGACTTTGAAGATATCAAATTGTTATAAACTTCCTTCTTGAGCCAGCAGCTCTTTTTAGGCATATTTGTGGCATGTGAGGGCACTTTGGGTGCATGCCCATGATGCCAGTTGCTCCTCTATTTAAACATGATCAGTCTATTATCTGGTGTCTGGTGTATAATTTTGTGTCTATATTATTCTGTCTCTCTTACCGTTTGTGACCTAGTTGTCTTCAAACTCGCTTGCACGCAAGTAACAGTGACCTCGGCTTGTTGTACCAATTCTGAGCCATCCCTGATCTTGTAAAACAACAGAAAAATTTCCCAGCATAGGAAATAAATCCTGCCCACGATAATTACCCTATTTATTATTGTAATGTCGTCATACCTACAGTTTAAATTGTGTCAAGGGTGCTCTCCTGAATGATACATACAGCAAATTACAGAAAAAGAAGGCCAAGAGCAATCAGATACGGGGCTACTCTGATTCCAAAATAATACTGATTCAATATTAAAATGCCATATTTTATTATTGTTTGTTAAATGATCAATATTCTATAACTTGCAAATCCCCCAACATTTTTTTTTGCTTGAAATATTAACCATTTGATTAATTAAAATATAGTATTGTGTATTCAGGCCAGAACTATATAAAAAATTAAGAGTTCTGTTATTTAAAAGTATTTAAAATGCATCTTGTATGCAATCAAAATGTAATTCAATAGAAAAGATATGAACCAGGCACTTATAACTAGATAATTAACAAATAAATATACACCCAGCTGCTAGCTAAGAGACTCTGCAATCTCTAAAAATATACAAATAATTAAGCACATTGTGACAGCACTAATAATTGTGCATAGATATAAATTACTCTTAAGAACAGAGACCAATATCTAAAATACATAATAACATTTAATAACATCATAATAATAAAAAAATATATAGGAATGTCATCATAAATAAATTCAAAGATTAAATAGATAGATCAATCAAAAACGGAGAGCCTTTGATATAGCTGATAGTAAGTTCAATGATTTGTTATATCCAAATAAGTCTAGGATGGAATATTGTTGTTTCCTTTTAAAATTACTCCAGTAAATTGTGTGTATTCATAAAGAGCATATTCCGTAGCACGTTACAAACACAGTTATCAAACAAGACGGGGTAAAACTTGCATTTAAAGCTATTGCCACTTTAAATTTACCATGCAAAGTCGCCAGATATCGGTGATTTGCAAATATCGCTATTTGATACATTTACCCCCTGATCTATTACAGAATAATCAAGCCTCAATCATGGAATCCACCTGAGCAGATTCTGCTTTGACCCAGCAAGTGACTTAAAACATATGCTCCCAGGTTATGCAAGTTCTCCAAATTTACGTACAAGATGTAAGCAGTCTGCAACTATAAAACCACCAATTTACAACTGCAGATTCAAGAATTGCTTTTCCATGCTACCTACCCTGTTACTCCCAAGGTACTCAATTTATTGCTCCCTCCAAGGTTAAGCAGACCAATGCCATTGCCAGGGATTGTGAAACTAGTGCAGATTGCATTTTTGACTACAATCTTACTGGTTCTGCTCCAAAACAGAGATAAAGTGAGTTGGAGAGTTTTCAACATGAGCTTGCTCAATTTTTTGAAACGTCAAATAATTTGGATGGATTTATGATATATTTGCATGTTAGGAACATTTCCGGAGTATATCCACATCTCACACAAGACACTGCAAAAATTTAAATTAATCGACTCATAATCTCCTACATTAATAAACTGCACAATGTTGATGCTTCATTCCACTGCACAATAAACCTCTTACATCATGGTAAACTTATCACTCTAGTAATGAAATAAACACATGGACACAGATATGAATTAGGCAAAAAGGTCACAGTTTTAATTATAATTGAATAGGGTGGCAGAGAAAGGAAAATGCAAGTTTAACTAAACAGACTAATACTAACACAAGTGGATGGCCAACTGTACCGGAATCCACAAAAAACAAGGATATCATCCCTTACTGAATGGCCGGTGCTTAACCTGGCATCAGAGAAGGAGGACCACATATATTCACTATCAATAAATATTGTCTGCTGCAATTATTGTGGTTCCAATGCACAAAGATATTTAATAGCAAGATGTAGCAAATAATAATTGAATAAAATAAAGTACAGTCAATACATATGCAGCGCACTGAATCCACCATACAGTCATTCAATCCTGAAGTCTGTGGTCAAAGTAAACTGAATGATGGTCACAGTGTCTGGTTTACATACAGTTTGTAGTACATAAAAAACAGTAGTGATGTCATGGAATTTTTCGATTGGTTCAGGATTTTGGACAGTCCAGTATAATGCAGGTCATAGGTCGGTTCGAACGATGTCCTCCAAGGGTGGGGGTCAACTCTCCAACAGCTGCCTACGTGTCTTACAGCCTTTTGACATTCCAAACACAATATCATTTTGAGCATTAATTCTTTAACACCCATAACTAGCATACGCAAGTTGCGATCGCTTAGCCGATTGTAGCTGATGTCTGATGGTAAAAAGTGGATTAGAATCACACTAAAAATTATACTTATCCTATATCCTAAACCTTAGATTTCACTAGAGTGGTTTTAACATTATTATATTAAACTATTAAATATATTACATTTGATTATAAAGGACAATGTGCTGGAACTTTATTAAGGTGAACTATTTACAAATGAATGTGTGAGTGTAAATGTATGTAGAAGTGTTCGCTAGTGTTATTGCGTAATACGCCCTTCCACGCTGTAGTGTGCTATTCCCATATTTTCATATAAAGCCAATTAAATCAATGGTTTGAAGCGACTTCATCCAATTATTTGACTTTCACAATGGGCTCACAATGACGTGTCCACACAAACACGTCAAAGGTTCCTCCACACAAAGGACAATGAGCCAAAGTACATTGAAGGGGGCTGTAATCTGTGGCCACTTAACCAAAGCGCTTTGTATTAGCCGCTGACCGCAATGCTTTCCTGCCAACTGTGCCTCGTCTGTAAGGAGGAAGTAAAGAAATTAGTAATAAGCATGTAGGAAAACAAAACATTGATTACAAAGGGAGGAATGGCAGAATATCCAAGTGAGAGGACCTATATAGGGAAACCAAAGAACCTCCCCTACGGATCCCATTGGCTGCTGGAAATTGGACAGACAAAACTTAAACACTTAATAGGTAATTGCTTTGTACACACACGCAAACATATTGCGTTTCAGCACGTTCGGTTCATTTGTCACTATTGCAATTCCCTTCCTACTTGTCTTTCACTAACCAAATTTTTACCCTCTAATCTATTTTAATTGCCGCGGAATTAGTGGCTGCTGCGGAATTAGTGGTACTATATAAATAGCTGCTGCTGATGATGATGATTGCCACTGCTAGACTACTCTTCTATGTTCTTCTACTGCTGCTCCACTCTGTTAGCCCCTACATTGGTTGCCTGCATTTTACCTAATCCAATATAATATATTTCTATACAAAGTATACAAAGACAGCAACAACACTGCACCAACATAAATCACCTCCCTTCTCTTAAAATATCTCCTGACGTGACTCCTCCACTCTGCTCAAGATCTGTGCTTCTCCTCAATACTCATTACCTGCTCCCACTGCCAGTTACAGGACATTCTCTCTGTGGACTGTCCTCCCAACAAGACTTTCTCCTAGCCCCCAAACCTTTAAGTTTTCTCTGAAAACTCACCTCTTTAGGATTGCTTATGAAATATTTGGGCCATCTTCGCAATCTCCCCAGGCTATTGTACCCAATAACCACCCCTCTATTCTATTCTACCAAATTACCACACCTCTACATAGTTAATGTAAAACGTACATTTATTATCCTTCCATACTGAAACAACTCTATGGACTAGATTTACTAAGCTGCGGGTTTGAAAAAGTAGAGATATTGCCTATAGCAACCAATCGGATTCTAGCTGTCATTTTGTAGAATGTACTAAATAAATGATAGCTAGAATCTGATTGGTTGCTATAGGCAACATCTCCACATTTTCAAACCCGCAGTTTAGTAAATATACCCCTATGACCCCCAAAACATCATTGCAGTGTGACTGGATCATATAGCCACACTAAGCACATTTTCTCATTTTTATTTGACTAGACCAATATGTGTCACTTAGCCCCAGGTATCAAACTCATATTATCCTATGGATTGCAAGCTTCCACTTTGTCTGTCTGTTAATACCTGGTCTTGTTGTATTATGTATGTTCACAATTGAAAACCACTGTGGAGTATGTTGGCGCTATCTCACCCAGGGCCGGTGCTAGGGTCCACGGCGCCCTAGGCATTTTTAAAAAAGCGGCGCCCCCCCCCCCGCAAAAATCGCCGCCCTCCTCCCTCCTCCCCTTACCTTGTCTCACCACCGCCGCCTCTCTGCTCCGTCTCCTCCCCTCCACTCACTGACACTAGTAAGTGGAGGAGAGGAGACGGAGCAGAGAGGCGGCGGTGGTGACAAGATAGCCTCTTCTCCCCTCCCCGTCCATCTGAATGCTGTGCGGCGGCCGTGAAAGGTATGGTCAGCGGTCGCCGCACAGTTTTAAAGTATTTTATTATTCTGTAGCGCCCTCCAGGCGCCCTCCAGAGCCCGGCACCCTAGGCAAGTGCCTAACCTTGCCTAATGGGAGCGCTGGGCCTGATCTCACCTCTGAAGAGAGGCACATTGATGCTCTTAAGATCTGTGAATGTACTGTAGTATTCCTGGTCACTATGTAGTGTCAAGAGCATCACAGGAAAATAAGCTATTTGAGGGACTTATATAACAACGTCTTTCATTCTGTCTGCTCTCTACTTCACAGGAAGATAAAAATAAATTAACCAGATTTTATCTCCATCTATTACCGCCAATAAGAAATAGGGACAGTAAACAACAGGGCCTGATTTATGCCAGAATGCAGTTTGGATGCAACTTGTGTTTTAAAAAAAAGCACTTAACTTGTGGGTGTGTACGCCCATATTCAAATCCAAACGTCTGAGGAATACTTTCTGATGTGAATATGGTTATAAGTCATTTATGAGATGTAAATCACACATAAGCGTAATTACAGGAGATTTTTTGGTCTGCGTATTGTTTATGGAGCAATTGCACCCTTTTTTACTATATGTGTATTTGCTCCCGATTCACATCTGAACGCACATGCGCGCATTTCCTTAATTACCCCAATTGACCTTATTACTCCAAACACTGATGTTTCCTGACAATTCAATAATATTAGTCTTTTACTTTATTAGCGCTTAAACCTGCACTGTTCTTTGCTATTAATAACCCCTTTATCACATCCTTTACTATCAAATATACCTTATTATTTCACATTTGCTTTGCAAAAATTAAAACACACAAATGTTTTTTTTTTATAAACAGGTGAAAAACAATTGTAAATATTTTTTTTAAAATCAAATCAAAATTTATTTGAATATTTTTTTTTCCAGTTTTATTAAAATGCGCAAGGGGGTGTTGGATCTAAACCTGAAATAAAACAAGAATGCTAATATATGCAATTACGTATATATACATTTAAAACAAATATAACAATGCTAATGTAGGCAAATGTTTTCAAAGGGTTAGAAATGTAAAGCATCAGCATATGCTAACATATGCAATACTTTAACAAAAAAATGATTTGCTTTGTTGCTATGCATATCATTATGATCATCATTTATTTATATAGCGCCACTGATTTCACAGCGCTGTACAGAGAACTCATTCACATCAGTCCCTGCCCCATTGGAGCTTACAGTCTAAATTCCCTAATACACACACACAGACAGACAGAGAGAGACTAGATTCAAATTTGATAGCAGCCAATTAACCTACTAGTATGTTTTTGGAGTGTGGTAGGAAACCGGAGCACCCGGAGGAAACCCATGCAAACACGGGGAGAACATACAAACTCCACACAGATAAGGCCATGGTCGGGAATTGAACTCATGACCCCAGCGCTGTGAGGCAGAAGTGCTAACCACTAAGGCACCGTACTGCCCAATATGTGAAAGTTTCACCTACCACTCTAACACAGTTTTCTTATGGTATCTGGCTCACTAGAAACAAAATTACACAATAGGCATCCCCCTACAATGGCCTTATATAGTGTTGTCTGATGAGATTGTGTCTGGTGTGCAGGTGAATTGACAATCATCCAAGTACATTGTGAGAGGCAATACCGTGTTTGGTCATTACTATCATCTGTCAGTTGCAACTGCCATATAACTGGTGCAAACCTTATACCTGAAAAGAAGCAAATTTTTGACAATGCAAGGACTTGAATTGGGCTCATCTGTGTCGGAACAACGCTCTGCCTCTCAAGTCGTAGACAGTTCTAAGTCTCAATTGTGTTCAGACATGAATAGAATGCAATTAAGTTCAGTGGCGTAAGATCCGTTGCTGAGCATACGCAGATATATTTCATGCAAGATAAGGCACTCAAAAGGACTTCGTACATGAGTCATGCCCATATTGTCTACTACAGCAATAATTGATGCTGGAGCTGGAGACAATTTAAAGGACATAAGGCTTGCAAGAGACAACCACTTTCTCACCAGGTCCAAATCATCATCGATGATAATGGAAACTGTGGATGCTTCTCCTATAAACTGCAGACCTGTTACTCGTTAGACAGATGCACAGGAGTTATCCAGTCACTGGGAAACCATTTTTTTCACCTGATCTATTTCCCATAGTTCCAGCTACCCTTGGCCTATGATTCACATTATTTAACAGGACTCAAGTGCCCAAACTATAATCATAGCATGAAATAGCAAAAGACAAAGACCAGGGGGTAAATGTATTACGGAGTGATTTTTTGCAAATTGCCGATATTCAGCGACTTTGACATCTAATGTGTTTAAATGCAAGATTTGTTATATAAACAAATTTTTTAAAATAGTTATCAATGAATATTTGAAGGATCATCCAACTAGGGATAAAAAATAGGACTTTACTATAGGAACTTAACAAAGTAACTGTTAAAAAATGGCATCTTCCCCTATTGATCCCTTAGTTATTGGAAAGATTGCAATCTGCAAAGATCTTTACAAAACTGAGTCTTCAAGGGGTCTACAGTTTGATCTGTGTTAGATCACAGTATGAATAGAAGGCTACTTTCCTAACCTGTTATGGGCACTAATATCTAGCAATGCCCTTTGGCATTGCCCTTTGGTCTCTGTAATACCCATGCAACATTACAGCACTTGATTAGGACCTAATCAATCCTACGGTATTTCTAGGACCAGTTTGTGGTAGAGATGCTCAGGCTCGGTTCCTCGAGAACCGGACACACCTGAACTTAGGGGATCCGAGTACCAAGCTGAGTCGGCTCGGTACTGTCGCGCTGTCGGTACTGTGTTTTGAGAAAACACAAATCCAATTCCTCAGATACATTGGGGCAGCACAGTGGCCAGGGACGGATTGACCCGAGGTCTAACTGGGCTACAGCCCAGCTCAACAGCATTATTGACCGGCCCGATCAATGCTGTGTCACTGCAGTCCTACTTCTCCGGCACTCAGTAATCTCCTTACTGAGGAGATCTCGTCAAAGTGTCACGAGATCTCCTCAGTAAGGAGCTTACAGCGCGCCATGGAAGGAGGACTGCAGTGACAGGAGAAGGTAGCGCTCGGGGGGAGGGGGGGGCGGCAGGCAGCGGGCGGCTAACGGGGGGGTCTCACGGTGAGATGAGGGCCCCCTTAGCCCAGGGGCCTCCATTACGTTAATCCGGCCCTGACGGTGGCTAAGTGGTTTGCACTTCTGCCTCACAGCGCTGGGGTCATGTGTAGTTTCTCCCTGTGTATGCGTGGGATTCCTCCAGGTGCTCCGGTTTCCTCCCACACTCCAAAAACATACTTGTAGGTTAATTGGCTGCTATCAAAATTGACCCTAGTCTCTCTGTCTCTGTGTGTGTATGTTAGGAAATTTAGACTGTAAGCTCCATTGGGGCAGGGACTGATGTGCATGAGTTCTCTGTACAGCGCTGCGGAATCTCTGGAATGTCTATGTATGGATCCTATTAAAATGGATTGTTTGCCGTTATGGTCTATCTCCAAAAATGAGAAAGAAATGCAAATGATTTGTAGTGGTAACAAGCATCTATAGAAGAATTATTATAAAAATTCTTCTCTAGAATTATTGCTACTATTACCCAACTAACTCAGAAGGATGTTCAGTTTAACTGACGTCATGAGGCGGATGCTATATTTATGCTTCTGAAAGCCCTGTTTATTTCTGTTTCATTCTTCCTCTGTTATAATCCAGAATTGTCATTTGTGGTGAAGTGGGTGCATCTGGTTCTGTTGTGGGAGCTGTCCATTCCCAAAAGACTTGGACTAGAAGGATGTTATATGCTTGTGTCTAGTATACCCACCAGATGTGATCCAAGTTCAAAAATAACATTTATTTCAAATTAACTACTCATAAACTGTAGACGCTGGCAATATAGGAATGAAAATTACTTGCATAAACTTGTAAAGCCATCCACCACTTACTACTTGCATTTACCAAAGGGAGGTCTTCAAAGTGGGGTTGGGTATGCTTGATCGATGAGGAAAAATCCGACATCAACATCAACAAGCCCTCCAACTGAAATCCGAATTTATGCCAAACCGATGTGAAAATAAACAGTCTTACCTTGAAGCTGACGCTGGAGATCTCCGATTGGATCACAATGCTAACAGCAAGTTATCCCAATTGGAGAATTGTTCGGCACTGCAGCTTGATGTCATCGCGACGTCTGTCAATAAAAATTTAAAGCGGCAATGTCGGGTTAAGTGTTTAAACACTTAACCTTAGGGCTGTCCACATTGCCGCTTTAAATTTCCATTGACAGACAACGTGATGATGTCAAGCAGCAGTGCCGAACATTTCTCCAATCGGAATAAGTTGCTGTCAGCATGGTGATCCAATCGGAGATCTTCAGCGTCAGCTTCAAGGCAAGTATGTTTATTTTCACATCGGTTTTGCAGAAATTCAGATTTTGTTTGTAGGGCTTGTCGATGTCGGATTGGTGGTAATCGTAAAAACGATTACCACCGTTGAAAGTGTACCTCTCCACTTAATATTAAAGAACACACATTATACAGTGGATAAAAGCAGCAACCCTACATCATTTTTTTCTTCTTCTTTAGATAGCAAGTTAAGTATATTTTAAGCATACATCTGATTGTTAATTTATTAGCAATTATTCTACAAATAATTATCTTATTTTCAAAAGCGCACTTGTTCACCAAAAAACATCTGTTAGAAATAGGCACAGCAAGTCTACTACACACAGGCTCACGGCTCTCAGAGTGTCATGTGATGGCAGAGGGGGGAGGGATGTCACAGTGCAGACAGAGCTCAGTGGAGTGTTCCAAAGCCTCTCTGCTCACTGCAACACGTGTCATGTGACTGTGGTTCTGAGCTGCCATTTTAGAAGGTTGGACAGGGTGAAAGAGGCAATGTATATTGAAATAGCTGTGATTTTACTGCATAAATCTTAAGAGCTTATTTACAGATCAGTCTGCTGGAATTGTGTGCTGATAATTTGGGTATGAGAGAGTGAAGAGTAGACAAGCAGTGGCTACTGGTTGTAATAGTATATTAGAAAACTAATTAGAAGTGGACACAAAATATTCTCTCTTGTTTGTAAAATCAAAGGGGCATATTCAATTGTTTAAATATAACGCTGCGTTAAAACTATCACCATTATTACGGTAATAGTAAGCTAGATTTCAGCTCGCGGCTCAGGGAGCTGCGAGCTGAAATCCAGCGCGAAAACTACCGTAATAACGGCTTGTTACGGTAATAGTGCGCGGAGCGCAAGATTTTCGGCGTTTCCGCCGACAATTGCATATGCCCCAAAGTGTTTTAAACTGAATGTAATTGTGTGAGGGGCAGTATCAGTGATATCTTTACTACTAAGTGGCCAAAAATCAGAAAAAATCAGGGTGCTCTTTGACAGCGAGCAGCACACCCAAAATTGTATATATTTATTGCTTTTAAAATCCAGAGTGTTTCAATGTGAATGCAATAGTGTGAAGGGCAGCATCACCAGAAGGGGGCCTGTTTTTGGTGTCATTGTGGGATCACAAAGGACAGCCAAAGCACAGCTGTCCACCCAGCCAACCAGATGCAATGGTGATGAGTGAATTTGTTGAATACCACTATCACACACCAAAGTGTTTAAAAGCTGTGAAGATTGCTGTATCACAGAAAAGCAAATAGTTTGTCTGTGGAGAGACAGAGGAAGTAGCAACATAACTGAACTATACAGCATACTGCTTTTGTTTTTGCAAAGAAAGCAAAGATTTTAAAAATTGCTGGGCCACACCTTGATTATTCACTGAGCTGTGATTTGGGTGTGGTCCATAGAAAACAGGTGCACAGAAATTGCTGCTTTACATGTGTGGGGGCTAAAGCACCTGTATGTTTTGCTAATTGCCTTGGAAAGTGCTGGGTATGTGTAAAGACCAAGTTTGATATTTAAAGGCTGAAATAGAGCAGAAAGTAATTGCTGCCAGAAGAAAAATATTTACTTCAGCCAAGATGGGCAAGGGAAAGAATAAAATATGCCAAAAAGAAAGTTTACAAATAGGTGTGTTTGAAATTCTGCCCCAGCAGGAAAATTTGGAAAACCTGCAAGAGAGTATGAGAGTGGAGATGAAGTTGGAGAATCTCATGCTCTCTGCATAAACCTGATGTTACCTTGGTGAGATTATGTGGCCAGGGAAGAGTATGATTGCTTGGAGAAAATGTTTACAGAGGAAAACCGCTATCATGTAAAAGAAGTGTGGAATTTAAAGCAACGGTGTGATGAAAAAATAAAGCCCAAGAAGCTGTTTCTGAGTCCCTGAGAAATAAATTGCATGTATTGTAAGAGTTATATGAAGGAAAAGAAAAAGCAGTGGAGGCTCTAAAAATAACTGCAGAGAGATTGCAGCAGAGAGAGCAGGAAAATGTGGGGTTTGAATCTTTGAAAGACAAGCTGAATGTGTTACAGAAATTGTAGGAAGAAAGAGAAAAAGCAGTGGGAACTTTTAAAGAGATAGCAGCAGAGAAAGACCAAGAAATTTCTGTTTTAAAACAAAAGCTTGTCATAATTTCCAGCTCTGTCCTGGCTGGAGCCAATGTCTTGCGATTGCCAAAAATTAAAGTAAGCTACACACATAGAGTAATCGAGAGATTAAAAAGGACTCTTTTGGCCATAAGACTCAAGAACCTAACCATGGAGGTAGTGGCTGCTATAGCGCCTAAATTGCCATATCCCTTTGTTCTGTGGCGACACTTCCCATTAATTAAAGAGGGCCTCGGTGAGCAAATCCGGGTGGATACACCGGTCGGATGCCCGGTCTTAAAGGATATTCTTAAGGAACCACTATTGTTTCAAATTGCTGCTGTGAAGGGGATGCAGGTAGTACAATCAGTATGTCCACAAGTCCATATACCCTTAGTGCTAGAAGCTGCACACACTCAGGTGGTTGATAAACACCTAGGGGAAGGGAGAACAAGGGAACCACCCTACTTGGTGGTGCTAGGGGGAGGGATATGTAACAAAGGGAGTGGTTTTCCACAGTCTTGTAAGAGTGGAATCAGCTATTCAGCTGACAGTCTGCAGGTAAAGGCTGCAGACTGAGTTACACACAGGTATGGCTGTGCACCTAGGTTCAGAGATATATAGGTGTAAGACATATAAGACAAAGTAAGATTATAAAGTGTGATTTAACTTACATGCGTTGAAAGTGTCTTTCCACAGTTAAGAACAAGGCTGACAAGGTATATCTGCAATGAAGATTAATTACAGAGCACCTGAGGAGACTTTCTTCTAAAGTCAAGGTGGATGTGTCGCCTGTCCATCAAGCTAAAGCTGTGGGAGGAGTCTCAAGCATAAAAACCTGTATTGTGTACTTTACAGTGTGACCGATGCCAGCTAGTGGCCGGTGAGCAGAGAGGGAAACTGGGACTAGCTAGTGTTAGGTTGCCTGGTGTCGTCCTGATGAAGTGTTGTGCTGTATTATTGTGATGTGAACAGTAAAGCACTGTTTATTGCAAGCAAGAAGTTGTCCGTGTGTGTATCACCAGAAGGGTGCCCGTGTCACAATATACAGCTGGTGAAATAAGTATTGAACACATCAACATTTTTCTCAGTAAATATATATTTAATGTGGCTATTGTAATGAAATTTACACCAAATGTCAGCAACCCAAAATGTTGATGTGTTCAATAATTATTTCTTTTTCACCCACTGCATATATAATATATATTGTAATTATATTGTAGATATAATATATTTATTTTGCTTTTAAATTCCCAAGGAAACGTTACGGATGAATGTTCTGATTTGTCCCAAAAAATTAAAATAGCTAACATTCCATATATCACCTGCAGTGGCAAAAAATGCTCAGACAATGCCCATTTTTTGCTAGAAGGGGTCCTACCACTGCTGATACACGTACTAGAATGCCCATTGCAAAAGAGAGTACCCAACACGGTCATGCATCTTCCTTAACTTCCCATGCACCACTTTCTCGCTCAGAGTGTAGGTCTATCAGCTCCAAAACACATAGTGCATGAAAGGAACATTGAGGATGAAAAACAATTTGGGCACTCACAGAATCCTGAGGAGAAACTAAGGGTATCCATGAGTCTGACGTTTCAGGTTCTTACACTGTAATTGCAGAGTAGTCTCCTTCATAATTTCTCAATCATTTGGAAATGTGAGGAATAGTAGTATTAGACATAAGAATTGAGAATGGTACCTTGGAACTTGCAAATGTGCAAGAGGTTCAATGGATGAAATATCTAAATCACAAATAGATACTTTTCTTTGAGACCTCCAGGTAGCTGGAAATTCGGAGCCTATTGAAGAACTTGCTCCACTGCTTTCATATAGAAGGGTAGATTCAATTGTAAAAAAATCTGCACAAGGTGCCTCTAAAACAGCCGCGAGACACTTTGTGCAGATTTGTTTTTTAGAAATCTCCCTAATTTTTGCTTGCGCCCCATAGAGGTGTGAGCAAAAATGAGCATTAATTTTTTTACCGTAGGTATAAAATGCACAGCTGTAATGTTCTGAGGAACATTGCGACCAATTAAATCTGCCCCAGAATGTCTGACTTACAACTAAAATGTGATGTTTCTCTGATTTTGTCAGCCAAAATACTATTCAATATTACTGCTCAATACAAGATATTTGTCATTTAGTAAAAGGAATGTCCACCTTTTCATTTACCTTTTCCTATAGCTAATTAAATGTTCTACCATAGTGATCCATGTCCCTAACCTTCCCTATGTGTAATCTGGATGTAAGAAATAAGTATATTATTCTAGTGATCTTAAATGTTGGTTATTTTTCATACTGATAAGAACACATAAAAATGACCCCACAACTCTGCCATCCTAATCCTGGGCCCACGTGACCTTTTCTTTAAATCTGTGCCTGGTCACAATCTAAATTTTGATTACACTTCCACGGACAGTGTATTAGTCGTTGTATATTTATTTGCTATCTGGTAGAGTTTATAATTGTTAAACACAGTTTATGTAGTGAAATAGGCGCCTAAATGTTCTGTGTAAAAAATAATTAGTGCTAAACTTATTAGCATATGAATTTATCTATTTTAATTTCATTTGTTTATATGTGAATACAGAAATTATTTCTACCCAGTGCTAACTGTTGGACTGAAAGGAACATATATTACATTGATGTCTTAAATGTGGCGTTTGGTGAACTACACTGACCTCTAGTGCTCCTTTGTGAATTTACATCCCTTTAAAGTGTTTTTTTTAAGACTTACTCCTATGGGCTAGATTTACTAAGCTGCGGGTTTGAAAAAGTGGGGATGTTGCCTATAGCAACCAATCAGATTCTAGCTTTCATTTATTTAGTACCTTCTACAAAGTGATAGCTAGAATCTGAGTGGTTGCTATAGGCAACATCCCCACTTTTTCAAACCCGCAGCTTAGTAAATCTAGCCCTTTGTCTGTTAAATCACACATTTATAATCTAACCAGAATTCTGTTTTCAGCTAAAACAAAAATAGAAATAAAAGCAACACAAATAATTTCCATAATTTCCACGGATTGATCTCATACTTGCCTACTCTCCCGTGCATTTCCAAGAATTTCGGTGGAGTCCTCCCGGAGTCCCCAAAGAGTTGGCAAACCTCCTGGAGAAATAATAAATGCAAAATTGGGTTGGGTTCTTTGGCACAGAGCAATATGTACATAAAACTTTGAAAGGTTAAATACCAAAATTGGACGTTTTATTACATAATATGTCATTAACAGGTTCTGGCCAGAACAATAAAACAATGATGAGGAAAATGATTGAAACATGCAAGGTGTATAATACTCAGCTGCAACAAGGTAAGTCCTGTATTGGTTGCAGATATAACAAGGAGCAAATGTACATGTAGCTGCAACAAAGTATATCTTGTATTAGTTGCAGATATGTCCAAGAGCAATTATGGTTCTAATGGCTCCAATGGTAGAAAAGCAATGGCAAGTCTATCTGGGTTCCAAACGTGTCCAGTTTATGTATTTAAAGAACCATTAAAGTACATTAGAAAACCCCCTGGATCCTAAAAAATGCCGAAAATTCACTGCATTGAATATCGGGACGGGGCTTAATCGCGCCATTAAGCCCCGCCCCCGCTATCCATTACTGTGAATTTCTGAATTTTATAGTGGGGGAGGAGCTATCGCCCCCTCCATACAGTGCCTCCAATCCTGGGGCACTGTATAATTGAGGTGGCTGGACTCTGCTCCAGCTTCACCCAGCTCTGCTTGAAAAGGGAGAGCTGCATGCACCTAACAGTAGTGCACGCAGCATTGCCCATGTATATAATGGGGATTATGGGGATAGGAAGAGTTGGAGAGCAGCCAAGCATTGTCCAAAATTATAGCCACGCCCCCATACATGCTGGTCACGCCCACTGGCGGCGTGGTGTGGAAACCCCCCTCTACAATTCCTGCGTTTGCCCATGCCCTCCTAACCTTGACACATGACCTGTCCTCTCGGAGGACAGAGTCAGAAAGTTGGCAAGTATGATTGATCTATCTATCTATCTATCTATCTATGGCACGTAGCAATGTCATCACTTATACTTGGTGGGTAGTTAGATCACATCTGTAAAACATAGCATGCTGGGTGAGTAGTAATGTGTTGTATAATGTACAACTGTCAGTGAAGGTAGCAAAAGGTTCTAGAAAGGGAGGGATTTATTGCAATTATAAAGAGACAATATGCCCTATTACTCATTTGTTAATTAAGCTGCTTCTAATGAAATAATAAAAATCAGAAGACTCAGTTGCAGACTTGTGCAAATACATGTTTAAGACACCTGCCTCTTTCAAGGTGTTTCTGCTAATAGGACGGTCCTAACTCTATGCAATGAGAGTACTCACATTAGGTCACATTGATTGATTTTATATTAATGTAGTTTTGAAGAGCAAAGTTTACCAGAAGGCACCGGGATCCCTCCAGCAGTCACTGATTGGACCAACACACCAGTGGGCAGCTGCAGACTATGAATATGATAACTCTGTAAGTCAGACACATTACATTGACCGTATAGGGATGTATCATGTTATCTGATAAATACAGCCTAAAATAGCACCACCATCCTGCTTAGGAAAGGTCACCTACAGTCTCCAATAATACAGTTAAATGTCCTCCTGCATTAGTGTGTTTTACCCTGTGTTGCAATGTGGACATCAATGACTTCAATTTATATTGTACCAATCTCATAGTAGGTATAGAAAAAATACAAAGTGACAGCTGCACCATACCATCATCAGCTATTTATATAGCACCACTAATGCTGTACAGAGAACTCACTCACATCAGTCCTTGCCCCCATTGGAGCTTACAGTCTAAATTCTCCAACATACACATACACAGGGAGACTAAGGTTAATTTGTTAGCAGCCAATTAACCTACTAGTATGTTTTTGGAGTGTGGGAGGAAACCAGAGCACCCGGAAGAAACCCACGCAAGCACCACACAGATAAGGCCATTATCGGGAATGGAACTCACCCCAGTGCTGTGAGTCAGAAGTGCTAACCACTAAGCCACCGTGCTGCACCATACAACTAGGTGGCCCATAAATTAATTGCAGCAATACTCTGAACGCTAGGCGTACAAGTGTACCTGTGTGCACCTATGAACCATTTCCATTAAGTTAGTCCCGACCATGAGACTTCCATTTATTAAGCTCTGCCGCTGTCACCATGTATAGATTATTTAGCGCTGCAGCTATCACAGTCTAAAGTTAACATATGGGCACTAAATAGGAGTAGACCATTAAGCTAAAAGTAGTGTCTGCCTAGAAGCTCATTCCATCAGTCCAAACACAGGAAAATAAAATAGTATTGTAAAATGCAGGAAACATAATTCATTGATAAAATTCATTCATAGCATCATGGTCACAGGAAAATTAAGTTACTAGTATACCAAGCAGTTCATTCTGTTTCACTAACAATAATGTTCCGTAATTTGTAGACGGATGTAAAGAAGAATTATCAGGAAAAACATTATTAATTTAAAATTGAGCCGAGGCTCCCAAATTCTCTCCCAGACTAAGGTCTCATACACATGAGCATCTCATTATCATCATCACTGCTTATTTATAAGGGACACAGATTCCACAGTGTCGTACAGCAAGGAAACAACAATTGCAAAACAAATACATACCGTAACAATAAGTAAATACAGCCATATTAGCATATAGCAAATACAGAAAAACACATAACGAACATAGTAAATAGCACAATACAGCGTAGAATATTATGCAGTGTACAATGTGAACAGGGACATGCAAACAAGACAAATCAAATAGTGCATAGTTGCATACTCTCCCGGAACATCTGGGAGACTCCCATATTTCTGGGGAGAGCAGGGCAACCTCCTGGAACCCGGCCAGTTTGGTAAGTTAAATGGGCTAAGTGATGTGATTCATGCGTCAACGTTGCCCTGCCCCCTGTGGGTATAGTGCAAAATGGTGATAACTTAGGGGGCGGGGCTTAGTTGCTATATTCTTTGAGTCACGCCCCCACACGCACACCTGCCCCTGGACCTCCCGGAAGACAAATTGACAAAGCAGGTAAGTATGATATAGTACATGCCTCAGGGTTCATTTACTAATACTGTGATTATGTGCACTGAACCACAGCAACCAACAAGGAATTAGCATGTAACTGTCTACTGCAAGTTAGGCAATGAAAACAAGTGTCTGGTAGATCTTTATGGGCAGCATGGTGGCTTAGTGGTTAGCACTTCTGTCTCACAGCGCTGGGGTCATGAGTTCAATTCCTGACCATGGCCTTATCTGTGTGGAGTTTGTATGTTCTCCCCGTGTTTGCGTGGGTTTCCTCCGGGTGCTCCGATTTCCTCCCACACTCCAAAAACATACTAGTAGGTTAATTGGCTGCTATCAAATTGACGCTAGTCTGTCTGTCTGTCTCTGTGTGTATGTTAGGGAATTTAGACTGTAAGCTCCAATGAGGCAGGGACTGATATGAGTTAGTTCTCTGTACAGCGCTGCGGAATTTGTGGTGCTCTATAAATAGATGGAAATAATAATAATCTTTAGTTTTTGAAAAATACAGTAAATGTAGACCTTGCACTTAACATAGATCCCTATATTTCCCTCCGTCCAAGCTGTTCTCAATATGCAGTGAATGCAACGCAAGACAACATACCACAATCAGATGTTCACTTGTGAGTATCAGTCCTTAGTTTACCTTTTGACTGGAGCCATTGTACAATGCAATAAGATTGTGAACCTATTTTTCTCTATTACTTTCTAGTTGGGCTGACTGAATGAATTAATTAGTATTTTTTTAAAAAAATCACATTTAACACAAATTATGTAATTTTAGGCAAGGTTGCTGCAATTACAAAATATGTGGGAAAAGAAGTAAAAAGGGAATATCAGATTATATACAGTAAAAGTAAAACAAAAACATTAGTGACCTCATTTGCTAAGTACAGTATTTGACCTGCCAGCAAAATGTATTGAAAACTTAGTAAAGCTCATTTTTAAAAATGTGCTTAATATAAGATTCTGCATTTAAAATTTTGCCTATTTTGACATCATTTTATATACTGAAAAAGGGACAATTGCAGAAAAGAGTATTATTTTTAGCAAAATGCTGCCCTCTGCTGGTAAATCTTTGCAATACAGTTCTTGTTTGAAACAAGGATTCATTCTAATTTTGATAACTAAGGTTTATCAAGATGAAGAATTGGGAAAACAATCAGCAACAAAAAACAAGTACATTGATAATAAATTATTGTCTGTGAAATTTTTTTAAAAAAATGCAATAAAAAATAACTATTTTGTAACTATTTTTTCAAAATAATTTTTCAGCTTACACAGATAATTCTCTCTCTCTCTACGTATATATATATATATATATATATATATATATATATATATATATATATATATATATATCTCTATATATATATATATATATATATATATATATATAGTCCTGTAAAAGGCGCAATAAAGAAATAATCTGAAATAATACGCAGTGTAATGTATTAATAAATATGGAGATAGATGCAAGTGAACATAGTTCTAGGCGATGAATCGCAGCTGCTACACCTATCCAATGGACATATATAAAATATTGGATACAAAGCAAAAAAGGTAAGCGCTAATAGTGTAGTATATTTATGTAAATGGAATATAGAGCGCAAAATTGCTGCATACTTATAAATATATTTAAAGAAACTTATATGTAAGATAATCTCGGAGATTGGAGTACTGTTTAACCTCTACGCAAAGCATCAACAAAAAAATCCCCTAGCGCTGACAGTATCAAGAAAAATAAAGCCAACCTGTGACCTGCAGCTGCAGAAGAGTCTGTGTACTCTTCTAAAAAGATAAAACAATTTAAACACCAATAGCAGCTCTGGAAAGTAGAGTTAAATAATATAAATGAGTTCATGAATGATACAAATTAAGTATTTAATAGCAATCTAAAACAATGACACAAGTAAATATATATGCATATATCATCTGTGGTAAACACATAAAACACATAAAAACATATAAAGATATACTTAATGGGCCTGAGTCATTAAGGAGTGCACTGCATTAAAAAGGAGTAACTTTGCACCTGGGCAAAACCATGTTGCATTGGAGGGGGAGGTGAATTTGAAATGTGGGGACAGCTTTATAGTTGGGCTAGTACATGCCCTAGAACAACTTTACATTTCAGTGTAAAAATAAAGCTATCAATCTCAAGCTATCAAGCTGCAATATTGCCATTCTGACAAAGTAAACTGAAGTATCAGTCATGAACACATATTCAGCAGTGCCACCCAGTGGCCGGTTTATCATGAACACCAACAAAAAACAAGCTTGCTTTTAATAAGTAATTCACATTAAACACACTGGGCCTGATTCATTAAGGAAAGTAAAGAAACAAATGAGTAACTTTTCACCTTGGCAAAACCATGTTGCATTGAAGGGGGATGTACATTTAAAATGTGGGGACAGATTTATAGTTGGGGTAGGGCATGTCCTAGATCAACTTCAAATGTGTGTGTAAAAATAAAGTTATCAAGTATTTGTGTCCTACATGAAAAAACAGCCAGTATTAAACTTATGTGCTAAATAATAAACTAATTTGCACCCCTTGCATTGTAACATGGTTTGTTGGTTTGTCCCGGAGAACATGTACTCCTTTTTTTTGTCTTACTTTCCTTAATGACTCAGACCCAATGTCTCTATGAAAAATTGAAAATGAAGCCATCTGAAAACAATGGAAGCGCGAGGATAAAGTCACAAATACAGCTGTTTAGTAGCAGTCTGAAAATATTCGGTAAGCCTTAATATAATATCAATAAAATATCTTTTATTTGGACCTTTTTCCACCTCCAGAGCGCATGTAGATAGCAAAGTTCCACCAATACAAAGCTGTAAAACAAATCACAATAATATATTATTAGATCTTACTCGAAGAAACTCAATTTTGGGTAATATTGCCTTCCACAGGTTAAAATACATTTAATCATCAGATATAACTCCCATCTGATAGATTAATGGATTTAGCAAATGGAATCAAATGCAAAAAATTCAGAAAAATAGTCTGAGAGCAAACTGGAGCTAATCCAAACTTCACAATTTCCTGGGGGGTATAAATGAGCCCTCCCCGTAATCAACGTATATAATCAGTGGATATCTTATCAAAGGTCCATCCAATGCAGTATTAAGAGTCGCGGCTCAAAATAAAACGATCTCACCAATTGATGTGAAAGGTCCAATGAACTTAGACTGCTAGAATGTCAGGAGAGCCTTCCGATATCGTAGCCAGCAAAGCTGTAAATCACAGTAGCTCCGTTTTACTTCACACAATGACCATCTCACTGGATGTCACAGCAGGGGTAGAGAAGCAACTATCAGGTACAGCACACAGACGATCGTGGTATAGTTTAATCAAATACACCTGAACGGACACGTTTCATCGTCACAGACGATTTCCTCATTGGCAATGTGTCTGTTTAACCTATATTTGATATAACGTATAGAGGTGTATTATAATTGGTATAATAGTGTGATTTAAAATAGGAAGCTTAGACAATTGCCACAAAAAAAGACAACATCCAAGATGATTACATATCAATTTATTTATTAGAAATACGTATATAGAGGGATTGCGGGTTATAAGATGCAGATTTTAACTTCATTTGAGTTCACAATTTCACTTAGTTATTTTGCTGTTTTTATTATTATTTTAATTATTATTAATGAAATTAATTTATGGGTAGCACGGTGGCTTAGTGGTTAGCACATCTGCCTTACAGCACTGGGGTCATGAGTTCAATTCCCGACCATGGCCTTATCTGTGTGGAGTTTGTATGTTCTCACCGTGTTTGCGTGTTTCCTCTCGATGCTCCGGTTTCCTCCCATACGCCAAAAACATACTGGTAGGTGAATTGGCTGCTAACAAATTGACCTTAGATTGTCAGTGTGTGTGTGTGTGTGTATGTTGGGGAATTTAGACTGTAAGCTCCAATGGGGCAAGGACTGATGTGATTGAGTTCTCTGTACAGCGCTGCGGAATTAGTGGCGTTATATAAATAAATGGTGATGATGATGATGAATGAAAGGCATTTTTTAATGAAAAAAGAATTGGGATTCACAACCATTGAGTCACAAGATTGACTATTTGAGACAATGCGTGCACCTTAGTAAAGCCAATCTGCCTTCCCTCAAACTCTCATTTAGTACGACTTGGTGGGTAGCACCTTAAGCAAACCATCAAATTAAAAATATATTACGATATTTGCGCAAACAAAAATAGGTGCCTATACAATGTGATTTAATATGGAGTAATAGTCTCAAGAAAAACAGTAACAAAATAAAAAACTAGGGCGACAATATTCTTTATTACAGTAACAAGACTCAAACTGCAATGCAGTCTGGATCAGATGAAAACATTTAACTGCACCACATAGTCCCTAGAAATAAACAGAGGCCTGGAACGGCCGTACATGTACAGTATCTTTTAAAAAAAACTTTTTATGAAGACCGTATATAAAATCCCTAAATACAATGGGTATAAAAGGTTGTCTGGGGCTCTAACTTGCTGAGAAGTGGTAAAGTTGTGTTGTATAACTCCACTCAGTCCTAGTCCTGTGTCCTGGAACCTGATGTCACTGGAAATGGAGGAAACTCTTCCGTCCAGCAAAGAGGTGTGCAGGTAGCCAAAACACACTGCTTGGGAAACTACCCAATGCGTTTTGTTTGTAAACTTCATCAGGGCTGTGGCTTCCCGTACTGATGAACACAGTGCAGAACGGTGGCTTAGTGGATAGCACTTCTGCTAACTTCTGCTAACTTCTGCTACTATCGAACCACTTCTGTTCGATTCCTGACCATGGCCTTATCTGTGTGGGGTTTGCATGTTCTCCCCATGTTTGCGTGGGTTTCCTCCCACATTCCAAAAACATACTGGTAGGTTAATTGGCTGCTATTAAATTGCTCTTAGTCTCTCTCTGTCTGTGTGTGTATGTTAGGGAATTTAGACTGTAAGCCCCAATGGGGCAGGGACTGATGTGAGTGAGTTCTCTGTACAGCGCTGCGGAATTAGTGGCGCTATATAAATAAATAGATGGTGATGAATAGATGATGACTTATACAATGCTCAAATTTAATTACTACCGCCCTTTGCTGACATTGTAGGTACACTTTGTATATATAACAAGGACGAAAAGTGCTATTCATAATGTGCAGGTAGATACTGGTAAATATGAGACTGCAGTCATTTAGTTATATAGTATAACCAGCTTCCAAGAGGACATTGATTTCTTAAAAAGACCAATTATAAAAGTGATATATTTTCAAATCCAAAAAGAAAAAAAAAAAAAAATGAATGAAACACAAATCCATGTGAATGTGCGTCTGATAATGGTGTCTGTAATATATATTCCGCTTACTGGCTTGTGTGCTTTCTCCAAATGTAGTGTTATTTATACAAATATATCAGAGAAAATAATTCATTTATTTAAGTGTTTCTGAACAAATGATTCATTTGATTTATGCCCTATATGAATGAATGGGCACAGATATAAAGTGAGAGTTAGAAGAGATAACACGTGACTGTCCTAGACCAATAAAGAACCTAGGGGTGTCGCTATAGTGATCAATGTTAGCAAAACTGATTTACATATTACTGAAACTAGAAGACTAACAATCATTGATAAAGAAAGAGGATGCAGTATTATACACTCATACACTAGTTATACCATCCTTACTATAATAAGTGTAAGCTTGCAATACAGCAAACGTTGATATATATGGGAAATAATATATCATACTGAAAATCAAACAGCAGTGTATAGTTGAACAAGAAACTCAAAAATATATATGTGTAGCTAACACCATCTAAGGTGACCCACACATCTATATTAGCATTGAATAGAATGTTATCATTATATATGCAATTAATCCCTGTTTTATAATGATAGTTACATATAACTCTGGTGTATATTTATTGGCTCTTTATACTAAATATAGATCAGTATGTTGTGTATTAAATGCCAGAGTCTTTGATCTTGTAAGTTCAATCACTATCTGAGGTGTCTATAACCCCGTTCACACTGCCTCAAAAACCAGAGTTATTGCCGGGGCAAGCCCCAACGACCTCGAGGCTGAGTGTGAACGGGTCTCCTGCTAAATAGAATTAGACCCGGGTCTTTTGGAGGGTTATTCCCGGGTCTGAGCCGGGTAGCCTCCAGTCCGAACGGAGAGACCCAGATTCTTCAACCCAGGTCTCACCAAAACCTATTGAAAACATAAAAAAAAACAAAACAACTTACATCACAAGAGGAGCCAATCAATGCACCTCTTGTGATGCTAACATGGAGACCCGGGCAGACCCAGGTTCAGTGTGAACCCGGTTGACCTGGTAATTGGCTGGGGTGGGAGGCTCTGACCCTCTGCAATTTCCCAGGTTCATATACCTGGGATATTGCCGGGAAGGGGGGAAGGGGGGGATGTGAAAGTGGTATTAGTGGAACACACAGGTAGTTTTTTTCATATTTACTGAAAGTGAGATCTAACGTTAAATCAGGAAGAATACACTGCACTATGTGAAGATTTTTGGTTTTATTTGCATGCACACATTGGGGCGATTCAATTATTTTTTTTACACTGTGTTAGCTGTTGTTACTGCTGTTTGTGGTCATTGAGGATAGTGATAATGTAACACTCCATTCAATTTAAATGTTATGCCTCCTATTTCTATAGCAAATCTAGTACATTGTGGTGGGGTTGAGGTTCTTATTTAAATATAGAGAAAAGCTAAGGCAGCAATTCAATTGTATGTTAACATGGTGAGGATCAGCACTTTGTTCTCGCACCTCTCCAGGCCGTGTTATAAAAATAAATCATAAGAAAACTATTGAAATCAACAATATATTTCTCATAATCATATTAATGGATGTTTTTATCAAAAAATTAAAATTTGTGTAGTGTAATGACAATAGTAGAAGTAAGGTGTGTAGTGTACTGTACTGTAATAGAAAGTTTAAAATTTCTTTTGTCTGCTATTTTTTTTTTATCTTCTAAATGGCCGCATAAAACCCTCCCCTCGCATCAAATTCGCTTTCACCTATTATTAACGCTCAGGGGTGGTGTTTAATGCTTTGCAATTGAATAGCACTATTGTTTAGACAGCAGTACACAAAAACGGCCGCAGGTTTTTTGGTTAACTCACGCGGATTTACTTTTTATTTTAAACGCAGCGGTACATGTAGAAATTGAATCGGCCCCATTGAACGGAGATATCAATCGACATGGAAGAACGGAAACATTAATTGAAATAAAAGAAAAACAGCATACAAGACAACTTATGAACATGGTTTCACATAAAGTTGGATCATTTTTTTAAATGGGTATTTATCGCTAGTAGGACATGTATGTTTTGAAAGGCAAAAAATCTGTAAAGTTTACCTAATACATATAACAAAATGACACACAACTTCCACTATTAATATACACATTTGCCTTTTTTGAAAGGCAGGGTCTACATGAAAGGATGCAAACCATTATCATTGATGGGACTGGAGTTTTATTAATATTAATTTGTTTGAGGAAATGTAGAAATTTAAAGTGATTTGCCACTTTTGGAAAATCTCCTATTATTCCTTAATACAGCTGGTTCCTACATCGCAAACAGCAGTGGAGGTCTCTCTAGGATGTCCCTTTTACCTGACTTCTGTTTACTGTAATCTATCTAGTCCTTTCCAATGGCGCTCTTTGGTGAGTGGAGTCACCCAACATCGTCAGCTGCAGAGCAAAGTCAAGGTTATTAGAGGGTTACAACATGGGGGAAGGAGGGGGGGGGGCATGATCTATCAAAAAGACTTGTCCAACTGTGGGCAACTTCATTAAGATTGTTTCATTAGTATTGGCCAGAATGTCTTCATTAATTGTCTCATCACTTTCCATAGCAGTTCTATATAATGTTTACCATGTAGACAAAGTCTCTGGGGAGTTCCAGATGCAACATTCTTAATTTCCAAAATTGAATGAACGCCAATAATCCAATACATGAGATGGTAAGGTATACAGGCTAAAGGTACTCTAAACTCCAAGTCCATGGAATCTAGATGATCGCCTCAACCTCACAGGCTTTATCAGAGCAGATTGCTTCAGCTTAATATCATCACTTAAATTACAAAAATGCGCAGGCATCATAAACAGTTATAATAATCTGATTAAACACAGTTAGTTATTAACATACATGTGCAGCAGTTATGAATACCGAATGTATCAAAACTGCATTTGTAGAACTCCTTCTTCTTCTCCCCCTTTTCCTCCTCCTCCTCCTTCTCCTTCTCCTCTTCCTTCTCTTTCTCCTCCTTCTCCCCCTTCTCCTTCTTTTCCTTCTCCTTCTCCTACTCCTTCTCCATCTTCTTCTCCTCCATTTTTTCCTTCTCCTTCTCCTCCTCTTCCTTCTCCTTGTCCTTGTCCTTCTCCTTCTACATCTCCTTCTCCTCCTTGTCCTTCTCCTTCTACATCTCCTTCTCCTTCTTGTCCTTCTCCTTCTACATCTCCTTCTCCTTCTCCTCCTTGTCCTTCTCCTTCTACATCTCCTTCTCCTTCTCCTCCTTGTCCTTCTCCTTCTACATCTCCATTTCCTTCTCCTCCTTGTTCTTCTCTTACATCTTCTTCTCCTTCTCCTCCTTGTCCTTGTCCTTCTCCTTCTACATCTCCTTCTCCTCCTTGTCCTTGTCCTTCTCCTTGCCTTTCTTTTCCTCCTCCTTGTTCTTGTTCTTCTTTTCCTTTTCCTCCTACATCTCCTTCTCTTTCTCTTTCACCTTTTCCTTCTCCTTCTACATCTCCTTCACCTCCTCATCCTTCCCCTTCTCTTTCTCTTTTTTTTTGATCCACAGCACCATTGACACCCTCTAAATATCTGAATTATGATAGTTTGAAACTTCTTTTTCCTATATATATATATATATATATATATATATATATATATATATATATATATATATATATATATATATATATATATTTATATCATATATTTTTCTCTATTGTTTTCCTTTCAGACAACCCCACCCTTTCAAGCACCTGCTTTTAACCTATAATTTGATGGAGCAACTTCCACCCCTGTATTGTCATTTTGAGAGGCATGTTTGGTATCAGTAGCTGATGGTGAGTGCTGGTGCTATGCTGCCATTTGGACAGTTCTTGGGGTACCTCTTGGCAAGTTACCTCCCAATTTAAAAACACATATATGTATGGCCCAAAACTAGGGACTCTCATTGTTCAGAGATAGGACCACCCTATTAGCAGAAGCACCTTGACAGGGCAGGTGGCTTATCATGCATTTGCAAATGTGTACGACTGAGATTTCTGCATTTGTACAAGTAGAAAAGTAGTACTTTTACAGGTCCATTGCAGTGTGCTGGGGAATTTATCTTGATTGTTTTCCTTTCTGGATAACCCCATCCTTACAAGCATCTGCTGTGAATCTATAACTTGATTGAGTAACTTCCACTTCTGTATTGTATACTGTATATAGATAGATAGAAGGTAGTGTGCAAAGCATTTTCAGATGCACCTATTTTATCCAATTTGTACTTAATGTATTAGGTGAAAAATACAATGAACGAATTTTACCAAAATAATTCATAAACACCTAAAGTAACTCTATGGGGCAGATTCAATTGACCGCGATGTTTCTGAGAACATCGTGGCTGCACTTTATTACCGTTTCTAAGGTAATAAGTAGCGCTCACTTTTGCCCAACACCTCTATGACGCGCAAGCAAAAGTGATCGTTACTTTCACTAAAAAAAAATTGCTGGGTAGTGTATCGCAGCCTTCCCGGACACTATGCAGCGTATTTTTTTAGAATTGAACGTGCCCCTATGAGGTAAAAGTATCAAAAGGCGGTTACATAAGACCGCTGATTCTCGGCGGTTTGCCGTGATTTTTTAAAACAACAATTTTATTAGACATAGCCCATCGCAGTTTGTCTTTAATAAAATTGCTGTTCTAAAAAAATTGCAGCGAACCACGAGAATCAACAGTTTTTCACAACCGTTGCTTGATCATGTGATATCTCCCTAATATTTGTGTAAAATAAGGATTTTGAGATGGATGGATGAGCCAGGATCTAAATTTTTATTATTACCATTTATTTATATAACGCCACTAATTCTGCAGCGCTGTACAGAGAACTCACTCACATCAGTCCCTGCCCCATTGGGGTTTACAGTCTGAATTCCCTAACATACACACACACACACACACACACACACACACACAGACACAGACACACACACACACACACACACACAGACAGAGACACACACACACACGGGTCAATTTTGATAGCAGCCAATTAACCTACCACTGTCCATCACTACAGAGCATTGTGACGCCTTACAAATCAATGATAATAATAATAATTATGTCTCTCATTCAGTATTTTTATTTTCCCTGTGGCAGCCAATGACCTGGAGGAGAAGCAGATGGCAGCATCTTACCTGTGAAGCTGTCGGCTCCTTCATGTCAGTGATGGTCTGTAAGGGTGGCGCTGGACTATGATGTCACAGTGCAGCGCCACATTTCCAATCTGAGGAGCAGAAGACACTGTCACACACCTACCGTCTGCTAAGATAGGAAGCAGCAGTGGGGGAGGTAGGGGTGCAGTGCCTGAGGAAGAGGGAGTGCGTCTAGGGCAGTGTTGGCTAACCTGTGACACTCCAGGTGTTGTGAAACTACCAGTCTCAGCATACCCTTCCAGGAATAAGCTGCTATATATTGGCAAAGCATGCTGGGATTTGTAGTTCCACAACACCTGCAGTGTCACAGGTTAGCCAACACTGGTCTAGGGTGCAATGGAGCTTTTGAAAGCCCTGCAAACAGCCAAAAATCCAGAAATACATCTTTGCATTTCAATAATTCTGCAGAGTACTGTTAAAAATTAGTACATTTATTCATGTAAGGTAAATTAATATTTTAGTAGAGTCTACTGACCAGTTCTGAGTGCAATTTCAAAGGGTTCCTGTTTGGAAAATAATTCCAATTCGAAAGAAAGCATTAAAGTGAAATGAACAGTTTGGAGAGTAAAGCAGTTTTTTTGCCTAGTTACATTGATCAGGAAAACGTCTTTTTTTTTTCTTTTCTATACTAACAACCAGGCGGTACAGCGCAAGTGTTTGTGTTTTGTCATGTACTATTGTTCATGTTTTGACATGGAGGTACTTACCACATGCACATACATAGGTTTTTTTTCCCAAATCAGCCAGTGTGAGTTGGTACCCCTTTGTGAAACCAAACTCTTTTGGTCTGATTTAGAGTAGGTCACAAAATTTTATAGCATACTTGCCAACTCCCGGAAACAAGTTTCCGGGAGAGGGGGCGTGACTGAGGGGCGGGAGGGGCGGGGCGAGGCCAATCGCGTCATTTTGGCTCCACCACCCGCGAGCCCAAATGACACGATTCTCGGTAAACCTGGGATGCGGGAGAAATGCCAGCTCGCCCGGGAGACTGACCCGAATTTCGGGAGTCTCCCGGACTTTCCGGGAGAGTTGGCAAGTGTGTTTTATAGTCCAAACGTAGGCGTAAACCTACAGCTGTTAAATTACAGCCTTATAGATGTACAACACTTTGAGTTGCACGGGTTATTAGATATATATATATATATATATATATATATATATATATATATATATATATATACACAACTGAACATATCTTCATGCGGACAGAGTAAAGATACTCCAGTCATCATATCATAGCTCGTGGAACTACAAACGCCAGCATGTGGTAGCTGTCAGTTCTCACTGGACACAGGGTCATACATAATATAAAAAAATACACACAGCAATTTTTTTAAATATAGTAATTGACAGAGAAATTCCCTAATCCCCTGCTTACCTATTTATTGTGGCTCCCAAAGGAGCAAGTAACGTCATTCTGCCATTTGTTTTATTATAAGATAAGAAGATGGTGTTGAATAAAATGGTAAACAAGGGTTTGGGGGGAGTTGTTTTTCTTTTAAACATTAAACTACTTTGAAATTTGGGTTTCTTAAACCAGTAATTTAGTAGGAAAAGTAGCTGATTGACAAATAAAAGTATAAAAATTAAGAGGACAAATTCATATAAAGGACAAACTAACATTAAAAGAAAAGTAAATAAAATGATCAAAAATACATTACTATTTCAAATAGGAATGCATGTTCTGAATCGGCCTTTATGGTAAATACAGCTAATACAGTGCAGTTCATGGAAAATTTGCCACTTTAGGTAAAAAGTTCTATTTTCACTGAATCAATGAACAAAACTGATTTTTTTTTAGAAAAGAAAAGATTTAAAATAGGTTCTCAGGGTAAAACCATTTTTTCCATAATGTACATTTGTTCAATGTATTATTATGGGGTTTAATTTAATATGCTATCTTGTTTCCAAACAATTATAAAGACAGTTTTGATCCACCTTCTGATTTCTTCTCTTAGCTCAACCTTTGCAAACTGATTTATGGTCATTACAACTCAAAGAAAAGTAAAAATGGTAAAAATCGTTAATATAATGTATAAAAAAAGACTTTCCAATGGCCAAATCCTAGTGGTTTAGTACCCGACTCAACTGTGTTTGCAAACATTTATTTGGAGTGTCTGTAAGGAAGGTGTATGTATTGTCATCAAGATCGCATGTGTCTGAGTGTGGGAAGATGTATCTACAAATGTCAGGGTGTGTGAGAGCTTGTGTATACTCTTGTCTATGCCCGTGTGTGTAATCTAAGTGTGGACAGCTCCTACCAGGCAAAGGGGTTAATTGGCTTTCTTAAACTATCTAATTCTGTCCCATTGTCACACTGAAGGCCACCATGTTTTAAATAGATACTATTGTCCCACCTAAAACCCATAAAATTGTCACCAGGGACAGATTTAACAGCCTCCAATTGAAACGGGGAGGATTTGTTTTGTCCCGGTCCTTTTAATGCTCAACAAAAACCTTTTCAAGTTTGCAGACAATGGGAGATTTAAGGAAAGACTTCCCTGGGAGGACCTTCCAAAGATGGTCTCCTCCATATGGGATACAAGGTGGTCAGCAGCTGAATTTCTAGTCCCAGGTGACAGCTACAGCGTTATAGGCCTGTACTACACTTAGAAAAGAAGGGAGGATACCATCTCTCTAACTCTATTCCATCAACTCCCCCCCCCCTCCCGTGACCTCTCATTTATATGCACGCCTCTTGCATTTCAGCCTTTACATTAACAATTTGTCCTATTCACACTTCACTGAGCATCCTTGCAAGATACACTGCTTCACCTCCCACGTACATGCCCTGTATTACACAACTGACATGTCTTTTTATGGCCCTGGGAGACAGTTATACAAGTACAATAAATTCCCTCATACTGGGATATAAACAAACAAATACTGGGTGCAACAATACCATGTTTGTTTTATAGCACAGAGACTGCATTTGTGCAGCTATGTTGCACATTGGAAGGTAGGATTTTATAAAACTATCCAGTGAGGTTTTACTTAAACATCAGCAAGGAAAGTGTCTGCAAATAAAGTGCTGGTGTCTTAATCAATCTTACTGTATGGTTTGTTTTTGAGGACCTAATAAAAATAATAATACATACATCCAGGTAATAGACAAAAGCATGTAATCATCTGAGTAAATGAGGGACACCGAATGTACTGAAAGAAAATAATTACACATAGGTTCACCTGTTAATTAAGTAAATAGTGTTCCAGCATGATCAGGGTCATGTGTACAAATGCTGGAATTATTGGCACTGGTTGCCAATAATTATGGCAAGAGGAGACCTCAGTGACAAGAGGGGAAATTATTGGGGTGCATTTTGCAGAAGGTTTAGTGACCGAGTTAGTAATATTTCATAAGCTTCAATGTGTAAGGTAATATCAGCATGGACTTGAGAGGGGAAACCATCTTCAGCAAAGGGCAGCATGGTGGCTTAGTGGTTAGCACTTCTGCCTCACAGCACCGGGGTCATGAGTTCGATTCCTGACCATGGCCTTATCTGTGTGGAGTTTGTATGTTCTCCCCATGTTTGCGTGGGTTTCCTCCGGGTGCTTCGGTTTTCTCCCACACTCCAAAAAAATTCTTGTAGGTTAATTGGCTGCTATTAAATTGCCCTTAGTCTCTCTCGGTCTGTGTGTGTGTATGTTAGGGGATTTAGATCGTAAGCTCCAATGGGGCAGGGACTGATGTGAATGAGTTCTCTGTACAGCGCTGCAGAATTAGTGGTGCTATATAAATAAATAAATGATGATGAAGGGCAGAAGTGCATATTTGAGAAACATGATAGCTATACTTTTAATTCCAAATGCAAAGCAAAACAGGTGGCCAACTGCAGACCAATTGACATCAAACTTCATCCTGTGGTATGTGCAACCAGTTAATTAATACCAGTATCATCAGCAGCAGCAGCAGCAGCATTTATATAGCGCTGCTAATTCCGCAGCGCTGTACAAAGAACTCACTCACATCAGTCCCTGCCCCATTGGAGCCTACAGTCTAAATTCCCTAACATACACACTGAGAGAGACACGGAGAGAACATCAGGGGAGGGCTGGAAGATTTTAGCTCGGGGGGCAAGTCTTGACTCAGTAGCCTATTTTAATGGGAAAAAAATGCAGGTGACCCAGCCAAAGGTAGCCCACTATGGGACCGGCCCAGGGGGCAGATGGCCCCCAGCCCAGCCTGCCCCTGGAGAACATACAAACTCCACACAGATAAGGCCATGGTTAGGAATCAAACTCATGATCCAACTGCTTTGAGGCGGAAGTGTTAACCACTAAGCCACCTTGCTGCCCAGTATGATGAGAACTCCATAAAGCATAATATCATGGTCAGGTTGCAGTGCATAACCTGCTCACCGCATCTGGCAAAGGGTTGCTAGTTTAGTCATTCAAAGATCTCAAAATATGAACTACTGAGTACTGGACTAAGGTAATATGGTCAGATGATTCATCATCCACTGTGTACTTGATGGATGAGTGTATATGGGGCTCCAACCTAAATAACTGTAAAGCCCTGAAAGTTTCTAACAGTGAAGAGTTCTGGTGGTTCTATAGTGTTGTTGGGTGTATTTTCCTGGCAGTGAATAGTCTATTTGTTTGGTGTAGTGATTACAAGTCAAGGTCAATTCATATCACTATGTACTGAACTTCAACCCAAGCTGCCACAGGAGGGTGTGTGGTTATTACCATAGTGGCTGTAGCCCGACTCACAGAGGACCATGCCCAGCGCCTAACCCCTTAGAGAGGGTTATCCGGTACTGTTTTTCTCCTACATTAGCTATAACCAGCCCAGCTGGTAATGTTATATTGCGGGAGGCAATACCAGGGGGATGAGTACTCACTACATATAGACATATCTGGAGATGAGGCCTACTCTAGCTAGCCTGCTTCCACAAGGGCATGTGCCACTCTTCATTGTGCATGTCCTTACTTTACTTAGTGCAGCTTACATTGCACTCTTATTCCATGTTGTTTTACTGCACATATGCAATAAAACAGAGTAGAATTTTACACCTGATAATTATGCAAAACTCTATATGAGGCCCAGAGTATTAATTAGCTACTTCAGTGGGCTTTCCAGACAGTGAGAGGCTAAAGTAGAGGTTCTTAACATTTTTTTATACTGGGACCTACAATAAGTCAACATGCCAGTTTTAGAACCCAAGTTTCAGTTCTGAATTTAAAATCGGTCCACTTTTGTAGACTTTTTTAAACTTTATTATACTGTAATTATTACCTTTGTTATGTTCTTGTGATAGTCAGGAGCACTATTTAGAAGAGTGTACTTAACCCTTTCAGTGCTAAGGAGCAGTGGAACTCATCCTCCACCTACACCTCTAAAGTACTAAGGACATGCTCCACATTAGAAGTCATGGGGTTCAAAGCTGTAAAAGTAATACTCACCTCTTTCCGGTATTTCTTATTGGTTGGGGGCCGAGGGATGAGTCAACAAATGATGACATCATTGCACCCATATCCAGTGAGGTCACAGACCACATGGCACCCTTGAAAGAGGATTGTCCCCTCTTTCAAATTATGTGCCCCCTTAGTAGTTGTATTACACTACAGAAAGTGTTAAGAAGTCTAAATATGGGGTGTACAGATCTCCCCTATCCTGGCTTCAATAAACTCAGAGGTACCCTCATTTCTAAAAGGGGATTCCTAATCTTTCAAATTATTATGCCCCTTAGCAGTTATTATTTAGTGATCACATGGGATGGGAGAGGAGTGTTGTAATGCCCAGATCGCCCCCAACCTTGCTCCAAGAAACTATGGCTGCCCCTTATTTGAATCAGTATAGTCCTCTCCTTCAAGTGATATGTCACTATTTAGTTATTGCCTGGTGATCACCAAACAATAACACCCTTCAGTACAGAAGGCATTATGAAGTCTAGAGATTGTGGGGGGGCGGGGGGGGGGGGGGGTGTTTAAAATGAACAAATCTCCCCCTCCTGGCTTCAATAATCTTAGGGGTACCTATGTGGTAGGTTGCCTGGTTTGGCAACTGGTATGCGTTTCCACCCTTTTTATGTTTCTTGGGCCTGATTCATTAAGGATCTTAAATGAAGAGGATTCTTATTTCAGTCTCCTGGACAAAACCATGTTACAATGCAAGGGGTTCAAATGAGTGTTCTGTTTTGCATATAAGTTAAATACTGACTGTTGTTGTCTCTATGACAATGCCCTCATCTGATATTTGGGGAAATATAACCAGAAGTGGTTGTTGCATATAAATAAAGATACTCCTTGTACTTACTATGGTAAGTCTACCCATAAAAATTGTACCATTCTTTTCAAAAGGCTAATCAAAAGGGTACGTCAAATCATCTTAAGTAAATGAAAAAAATGTAATTTGTATTTTTATTTTCTGCTATTGTGCCACCTTCTGGAAACTACTGTTCATTCCAGTCTTGGGTTAGGAAGGTAACCCTTCATTTGATGTTGTATTTTGTCTAATTTGTAAAGTAGTATGCCTTGTTGGGCTACCCATTTCACTTCTACACATTGTTTGCATTTCATTCAATACAATGCAAACTAGCAAAATAAAAAGCATTATAATTTTCAAGTGGACTTAGGCCAAAGCAAGAAGCACAAATTATGTCTTGGTGGTGTTTAGTGAAAAATATTCACACATTAGCTTTTAAATCACTTTCTTGCCATTTCAATTAAAACACACTTTTTTTTGGCTAGGTTTGTTTTCATTGGTTCATTGTTTATGCCTCCTGTGTCAGTAGGTATAAGCAAACAATTGGCATTGTCTGAAAATTCTTCAAAGAAATACTATGCGTAATTTGTAAGTGTATTGCATAAACAAATTACTGATATTACTATGTTGAAATGTGCCCAAAATGTGACAAATTAGGCTAAGTACAGGGGTGAGAAAAGCTTCAGCCACAAATGGGTTAATGGAGGATAATTTTTTTTTCTTAATAGGGGGAGCTTGTATAGTTTACTGTTAGCACTTCTGCCTCACAGCACTGGGGTCATGAGTTCGATTCCCGACCAAGGCCTTATCTGTGTGGGGTTTGTATGTTCTCCCCGTGTTTGTGTGGGTTTCCTCCGGGTGCTTCGGTTTTCTCCCACACTCCAAAAACATACTTGTAGGTTAATTGGCTGCTATTAAATTGCCCTTAGTCTCTCTCGGTCTGTGTGTGTGTGTGTGTGTGTGTATGTTAGGGGATTTAGATCGTAAGCTCCAATGGGGCAGGGACTGATGTGAATGAGTTCTCTGTACAGCACTGCGGAATCAGTGGCGCTATATAAGTAAATAGATGATGATGAAGGGCAGAAGTGCATATTTGAGGAACATGATAGCTATACTTTTAATTCCAAGTGCAAAGCAAAACAGGTGGCCAACTGCAGACCAATTGACATCAAACTTCATCCTGTGGTATGTGCAACCAGTTAATTAAAACCAGTATCATCATCATCAGCAGCAGCTATTTATATAGTGCCACTAATTCCGCAGCGCTGTACAGAGAACTCACTCACATCAGTCCCTGCCCCATTGGAGCTTACAGTCTAAATTCCCTGACATATACAATGAGAGAGACACGGAGAGAACATCAGGGGAGGGCTGGAAGATTTTAGCCCGGGGGGGGAAGATTTGACTCTGTAGCCTATTTTAATGGGAAAAAATGCAGGTGGCCCAGTGACCCAGCCAAAGGTAGCCCACTATGGGACCGGCCCAGGGGGCAGATACCCCCCAGTCCAGCCTGCCCCTGGAGAACATACAAACTCCACACAGGTAAGGCCATGGTCGGGAATCAAACTCATGATCCCAGTGCTGTGAGGCAGAAGTGTTAACCACTAAGCCACCCTGCTGCCCAGTATGATGAGAACTCCATAAAGCATAATATCACGGTCAGGTTGCAGTGCATAAGCCGCTCACCCCATCTAGCAATGTGTTGCTAGTTTAGTCGTGCAAACATCACAAAATATGAACTACTGAGTACTGGACTAAGGTAATATGGTCAGATGATTCATCATCCATTGTGTACTTGATGGATGAGTGTATATGGGGCTCCAACCTAAATAACTGTAAAGCCCTGAAAGTTTCTAACAGTGAACAGTTCTGGTGGTTCTATAGTGTTGTTGGGTGTATTTTACTGGCAGTGACTGGTCTATTTGTTTGGTGTAGTGATTACACTACATCTTTCATTTGATGTTGTATTTTGTCTAGTTTGTAAAGTAGTATGCCTTGTTGGGCTACCCATTTCACTTCTACACATTGTTTGCATTTCATTCAATACAATGCAAACTAGAAAAATAAAAAGCATTATGATATCAGCAGTTCTGAAATCCCTGGTGCAAGTTTCAGAGCATGATGGGGATTTGAAAGTCACTGCCATTGAAGAGGCTTAATTATAATTTGTTAGGATGAAATTGGTGATTTTACACTATATTCCAACACGCACAGTAACAAACTTTGCGCAAATATTTGTGGAAAAGTTTTAAAACAAAGAGATTGACTGAAACTTTCACGTTTTACTTCTGTCATCCCTGGGACATATTTTTTCGATTACTTTACCTTGATCATCATCAACATTTATTTATATAGCGCCAGCAAATTCCGTAGCGCTTTACAATAGGGAACAAACGTTAATAAAACAATACTGGGTAATACATACAGACAGAGACCTGATTTCAAGCTTGCAATCTACCTTGTCTGCAAATTTAGTTAGTTACCACAGTGGTTCTGAAATTTATACCTTTATATGCAAGTGGGTATATTTACTAAAATGCAGGTTTGAAAAAGTGGAGATGTTGCCTATAGCAACCAATCAGATTCTAGTTATCATTTATTTAGTACATTCTACAAGATGACAGCCAGAGTCTGGTTGGTTGCTATAGGCAACATCTCCACTTTTTCAAAATCGCAATTTAGTAAATATACCCCAAGGTCTCACTTGCAGTTGAATTAGTTGTTTTATTGTTTTATACACTTATAGGCTGAGGTTTTCACATTTTGCAGCACTTGAGGAAGGACCAGGTCACCAAAATCTCATTGCATTTTTACTATGATGTTCAGCTAATAAAGGATTCATATTTCATTATTATACTTCAAGTTCCTACAACAGTTTATCCTGTAACTTCACAATGATTATATATTTTTGCCAATGACAAGTATATATTGATTCATGAACACCCCTTTAATATATATGCACTGTATTTGGCGGTTAGTTAAATGATTTATGTTCAGCGTTATATAAAAAATTGGAAACAAAGTTATTGAAGGAAAAGGATCGGAGATGGGATTTCCTATCTTACCTGGTCCAATTACAAAGATTTTTAAGTGTTAATATAAAATATATAGCTAAATAGAACAAGTAAAACAGGAAAAATTAAGGTTCTGTCCTTAAATGTGTGTAAATTAAACTTACTTTAAGCAAGGTGGATATTATATAAAAGAGAGATGACAACATATAGTAAAGACACACAATGAACTAGCATTCCAGCAAGCTTATATTCTAGAGATTCCGTAGGAAGCTGCAAATCAATTGTATAACATCCTCCTCAATAAAAACCTGAATAAGACTTACTTCTAGTTCAAATAAATATTAAAAACCAAATAATCAAGGTCCTGCTCACCTTTTAGGCAGCCACTGGCTCTCCAAATAAATATCTGGCATGCTGGGACTTGTTGTTCCACAACAGCTGGAAATACATTTTGACATCTGTCTCAAAGCATTAGGGAAATCAAATTCTGTATCATACTGATTCAACCAGGACCACACCTAATGGCAATGCACAGCACATAGTTACGCTAAATAAAATAACATGAAAGGAGTCCTTTTCTCATACATAGTCTAAATTATACAAAACTCTGAAAATTGTAAAAACATTTTATTTATCAAAATATGGAGATATCTCCATTTTATCTATTCGATACGAACATTTGTTGTACAGTTCACAGGAAATGAAAGATTAAATTTGCTATTAAAATGAAATAAAATGAAGAGCATCACATTATATCAGTTCTCTATATACATATCTCTTTGTCATTATTTACAGGTTTCTCATAGGAAAATGTACATGAAACACGTAGGAATTGCAATACATACATGGATAGGTTTCAAATTTGTTTCATTGTTTGTTTCATAGTTTAACCACCGAAAAATATCTATAAGGTTCCATGCAGTGATTTTCTGCACCGTTGTTTTTCTGTCCAGGTTCATGACCATAAAATTATTGACGATTGAGTCTTGTGACGTTCCCACAAGCTTTCATAACAGGTTCATGAGGTTGTATTGCATTGTCCATGGCTGTTATGTCACCATCTCCAGGAAATACTGGATGGATGAGGTATATGCTGGTTATGATGGTAACTGTGGACAAAGCTAAATGCTCCTGAAGGTGGTAGTGTGTGGAAAATGGGGATTTTCTCTGTAGAGTTGGTTGGGGAACAGGTATGACAAGGCTTCCCATCTCTAACAAGCACTGGAACCATGACATGCTTCAGCAGAGGTGGAGAGCTGGTCACTTCGGATTTAGCTCTCTTCATCTTGTAGCGATGGTTTTGGAACCAGATCTTCACCTGAGTTGGAGTAAGTTGGAGAATGTGAGCTAGCTGGTCCCTCTCGGGGGCGGAGAGATATCGCTGTTGGCGAAATCTCCTCTCCAGTTCCAGGGTCTGAGCCTTGGAGAAGAGGACTCTTCGTTTCTTCTTCTTCTCCTCTGAGTCACAGTTGTGAGACGTGGTCTCAGATCTCTGCATGGTGTCTGCTAGCGTGGTCTCTGAACTGCTCTCATCCGAAGCTGGAAAACATTAAACAACAAATGAAAAGAAAGTCAAAACTACAATAACATGCAATAATAAGCTAATGAACAATGAGGAACCACCCCTATGTATTTTATAATGCATTATTAGCAGTTATTCTGAACACATTATTTGCAGTTAAAATAGCAAAATAAATCAAAATAGTATGTAACACAATCTGTTATACTATACTAGACTCATATAATGTCTTAGATTATTTTGCTATTTTTTTGTAATTTTTTACTTAAAACTCAAATATCTTAATTACCTGGTAACAAACTATAGGGGCATATATTAAATAAATGAGATTAGTAAGTAATTGCCTATTGTAAGCACATTTAGTTCACAAATAGCTCCTACTTACATAAATAGTGGTTCCTATCATTCTCCACCCAGTCTTGGTAAGGAGAACGCCTGTTGTAATTTAAGGATGGGTTTGCTGGTATAACATCATATTCTGGTAAATCCAAAATTCTTCTGACTGTGAAGCTGAGTCTACTGGAAGACATGATTGTAGTAGGAAGAATCCTTCAGAGATTGGCAGAAATATACAGGGCGAGAGATGGTGGCCAACAGCTGGCTCTACACCCTGCTCCTTCTTCTCGTTGTAGAGGGGAAATATTAGTGTCACTTACAGAGAGTTGCTGTTTATATAAACATCCCACCCCATTTACACACAAACATAAACTAACTGCTTTCAGACCGTCCCTGTCTACGGCATGCAAAGTACCAGAATGAGGCAAGTGCTTAAGACACTAATGGGAATGGGAGCCCCCCTCTTCTCGGCTCCACTTACCCTCACTCCTCCCCAGAGATAACCCTTACCTCCCAATGACAACAGGAAGCAAGATTCATCTTTACATATTCTGTCTGATTAGCCCAAAGTGGGAACAGATAATGGGAATTGTTACTTGTGAATAACATCCTGGGTGGCATGCAGTGACTAACATTCCCCTCCTAAACTGACCCTACCCCCTCCTCTGTGTAACCAAGGGATGCATCAAAGTAAGTTACAACCACAAATTAAATAACAAAAAAAATGACTGATTCACTTTTATGGAGAATTCACCATCTATTCATAGATGGAGGTGGCTGGGTGATAGAAATGATCAGTTTTGCATCATTCAGGATGTTTTACACTAAGATTTCATTTGCATCCACCTGCCCTGTGTGAGATAGTACAAGCAATTCAGCATTCACACTATCTTCCCCTCGGACCTGCTGAAAAGAGTCATGCTTCTGCTGATAAGGGGCATATTTACTTTCACTCTGAATAAGAAAAGCTGTCTGAGAGGGAATAAAAATGCACAGATTATCCTGATAAGAGCCTTGTCTGTAACTTATTTTGTTCTTCTGACCGCTTCTTTCATTCTTTTCTCTGTCCCTTTTTCCTCTCCTCATTTGCCTTATACAAAGCCTATCTTTTCCCTCCAGTTGTAAATTGAACATGCTACATAAATAAAACACTTCTTTTACAAACGACATAAAGCGATAGTTATCTATGACAAATTTGTGTAATTTTTGTCACTCACCATATGTTTATATAACCAGGTTTATATGACTTTTGTGATGGTGGGGAGGGGATAAAAATCTAAAACTATATAAATAACACAATAACAAAATATTTTAGTAAAAGTTAATAAACAAAAAGAAATCTTAAAATGATCCTAAACAAATTGTATCAATTAAATATTTATCTTAAAGCAGATCTGTGAAAACACTCATTATTCATTTATATATATATAAATATATATATATATATATATATATATATATATATATATATATATATATATATATATTATAGTGGACTCTTAATCATTCACATAGGTACATTCCATGTATAAAACAGGATGGTGATAAGATGGAAACACCTACTGGCCTTAAGTTTATATTTTAATGAACTGCACCACTGTTTTTGTGTGTATACATTATTACATTATTTTTAAAAAAAGTGGCTACACCATGAAAAATAATTAAAGTTTTAAAAGCTTACTCAATACTGATGAAATTTATATATACATAAAAACAGAATAAAACCACAACCATGAGATACAAATATACAATTATTTTAATTTTAATAATCATAATATAGGATACACACAAAATAAATGCTTCATTGAATAGAGAAAAACAAATATACAAATATATTATATATATATACATTATGATAATGTGTATATACAGTATATGTGTGTGTGTATGTGTGTGTTTATGTATATCTATCTCTCTCTCTCTCTATATATATATATATATATATATATATCTATATATATATATATATATATATATGTGTGTGTGTGTGTGTGTGTGTGTATGTATATAGATAGATAGATAGATAGATGGATAGCAATAATAAGTGTACACAGGCACCTTTCCTTAAGATATAATAATTCAAAATAATAAATATGTCCATGAGTAAAATTTATGTAAAAATTAAATAATAATATATACATTTATATGTATATATTACTTTTATAATTTAATTCTTGAAATTAATATTCAAATAGTTATTCAGCTTAGTTCCATTCTATTTCAAAATTAATAAGAAATACATTAAAATACTGAAATCAAATAAATTAATTTTTGAAATTTGTAGAACATGTTACATTTTACAATTGTGGTAGGATTTTCATAATAAAGAGCAACATAACAAATGGAAAATCAGTTTCCTTTGTTACATTCTCATAGAATTTTTAATGGAGCATGGAATAATATCTTGTCATTACACACACAATGAAGTCTGGCAAGCCTTATGTTCTATGGGCATGAACAATTATATAACAGCCAATTAATTATAGTTTATGCTGTTTTGCATCCTATTGATGCTTCATTAATTGATTCAGTTAATATTAAACATTTTTAACTGTCATTAAAGTGAAATTACAACGCTGCAAACGAGACATCGATGGGGCTCTGCTAAGATCAAATGTAATGTATCCATTTAACGCAACATATGTATAATCAAACATAAAAGTTATTGTAGCATACAGCAGAATCAGAGCATGCACAAATAAAATACAATTCTATATTACATTTGCAAATGGAACTTTTCATAATCCGCAGTACAATACATCTTTACCTGTAGTCTGGAAACACATTATTAAAAAGTTTCACTCATATTAAAGGATAAGTTCATCTTCAAGTACTTTGTTCATATTTAAATGAATTTAACTGATTGAAAGGGTTTTTGTGAACAGATGTGTATTTGTGCAATTTCAACCTGACGTTGGACAGATGACACAGTGGTGGGGACCAGTCATATGCAGAAGACTGCATACATGCACCTGTCCTCTGAAGATGCAGGCTACAAGGTATCGGTTAGATACAATCTGCTAGAGACTGTATCTAACCAACACTCTTACCAGTTGTTGAGGATTATTGACAGCAATTAGTAGCCATAAAAGTTTAATATTCCTGGTTTTCTTAGTTAGAAATCCTTATTGCTGCATTCAGAGTTGCATAAGTAGAATTATCCAATATATCGCTGCATGTGATATTTATAATTTAGCAAAGTTTGACACAAAGGGGCCGACAATCCCACGCTCAAAAAATATTACCGTTATTACAGTAATATCTCGCTGGATTTCAGCTCGCAGTTCCCTGAGCTGCGAGCTGAAATCCAGCGAGTAAATTACCGTATTAACAGTTTTCCCTGCGCAGGATTACCGTAATAATGGTAATATTTTTTGAGCGCAGGATTTTTGGCAATCCCGCCGTCAATTGAATATGCCCCAAAGGCTTGATTATATCGAAAGTGAATGATAATACAGTGCATAAAATAAACTAGTCTGCAATAAAAATTTACTTTGAAAAACCTTCTGCGCTGTGGCCAAACTAATTTTCTCGTTATCGTTCAAATTTTAGTAGAGATGACCAGAAATTAGACTGATTTTTGTTTTTTTATTTCAGAATATTTCAAGTTTGTCTGCTTTGTTTTTTTTATTACACACGTACTGCTGGAGACTCATTCTCAACAATTGGTATTAATTTATCTTTCTAGGAAACTGCTAAAACGACTTTTGGAATATTAATATTACATTCTATTACATCTACCAACTTAAGGAACTATGAACTGAATAATTGGTTTACAACATTGTAAAAAAAAAAATATTCTCTTCGCTACAGCTGCAATTTCTGCTAATAACTATTGTAAATGTTACTTGAAATACAATTGGATTACTTTATTTCAGAGGAAAGCACCTATTACCTTTATAAAAAAAATATTCAAAAGACATTTAAAAAAAAATCTAGCCCTGTGAAAAGTTGTATATAGCATAAAGGGACTCTCCACCTTCAAGTTGAATGCATTGGCTTCTATGTGTCCTTCAGGAATTTTATTAAATATTTAGTACATTTGATAACTTTTCCATATAAAATGCTGAACGGCTGATATCCTTACTACACTTATTTAACTACCGTATATACTCGAGTATAAGTCGACCCGAATATAAGCCGAGGCACCTAATTTTACCACGGTTGGACGCCGGGCGTAGTGTGACCTCCCTGCTGACTGCTTCCGATGAGCGCTGCTGGCCGCGCATGCGCGGTATCTGAAACTCGGGGATGTAGAGTAAAAAAGTGTGGTCCTGGAGCATCACACGAATATAAGCCGAGGGGGGGCTTTTTCAGCACAAAAAATGTGCTGAAAAACTCGGCTTGTACTCGAGTATATACGGTACTTTGAATAATTGACAAAAGACCTTAGTGTGGCAAAATTAAAGGAGTTTATTTGAAAATATGGTGGTAGAGAAAAAGAGCAGTCAGTTCAACATCTGCCAGGCAACCAGGATGTCCCAACATTAACCATGGGACATCCGCAAACTGGGGGACAACCAATACACCTCAGGCACATGTATCTACCTTACCGGGATCATCTCTCCTGGGCACTACTGAACTCGGAACCCTTCTGGGCTAAAGGAACGCAACCACAAGTCGACCCATCTGGGCAGTACACGGACCGAGACTGTAGCCGACTCCATCGAAAAGAGGCGGGTTCAGCGTCCCCCCTGCCGTAATGTGCGTCCTAACTACTGGCCATTGACTACACTTTGTTTTCCGGCAACTCCTTAGCCAGGATTTCCACCAGCACCGCCAGACATACACCAGGACTGGACCCATTACCATAGAACATCCTGCATCCAGAGCAGGCACTGAGGTCAGCCTACCAGGGAGGATGGGTACACAACGTCCAGAACTCAAGAGGCTGCTTAACTCTCCACCCATCCAACTTATAGACTATGTCTGGCAGTCCCATGTGACATCAGATGGGCATAATCCCCCTTAAACTATTGACCCCAGAGGACTAACTACAGTTTAATAATCTAGCCTCAGATTTTAATATCCTTCAAGCTTAATTCAGCCTCATTTTTTATTCCTTGTGTGCTTCCCAACTATAAGCAAGCAGAATGCTTTATATTTCATTACCCTGAGATAAAACACAAAGCTGCTCTCTGAATACAACTATATCCATTTCTATTTTTTGTATTCCAGGATAATTATACTAAACTACTATGCAGATAACATGGGAGGAGAGACAATGAAGCTAAAACAAAGCAAACAATGCGGTAATTTCACAAATCATCTGCATTGCGCTGGATGGACTGCCTGCTCCTTCATTTGCACAGGTGCCCTTCGTTCCCTGCAGAGGTGCATGTTTTTACAAGAAAGATGGCAGCATTTGCATACGAGCAGAAGTTGGCACAGCCAGAGGGTAGGGGTTGCACAGAGTAAAGGCTTTCCTAGTAAAGTAGAGATGCACCCCGTTTCATGGAGCAGTAGAGAAATAAGATTTCCTTTTGCAGAGAGAGATTTTTGTAATGACATAAAGGGATGAACAGAGTGCATCAGTAGGGACTTTCCTCACCACACAGAAGGGTGCACAACCATTCATTCCACTCCACAAAAGAACTTGAATTCTGCTCCAGCCCATGCTTAGCGGTCTTATGGTCTTGTCCTATACTTATCATGGGACCCGTTTTGTGCCTCCATCTTGCACTTTGGTGGAGAACCTTTTTCTAGGCACACAACGAGCAATTTACTAAGAAATGACCACATGTAATAAAGACAATCTTAATGTTCCAGCACTCTTATGTAACACTCCAAAATGCAGGCCCTGAAGGGAGTATTGGGGATATCTGTATTGCATGTGGATGTGTCTCTCACCTCTCGTGACAGAGTCCCTCCGCCAGGGTCTTCGCAGTCTAGTGACGATGACAGCGCAGAAGATCATTGTACCATGCATAGGTGACCCTATAAATACCCATACAAGTGGAATTTATTAAAACCAGATTGGTACGTTTATTAACAGGAAAGGAGAATGAATGATGTGTATAAAGACAAAAGTTAAATAGAACAGCAAACAGAATGTCTGGCTTGCAAGGTAAGTACCCAGGGCTTCTAGTAGAAACTAACATACAGTAAATAGATAGTAGTGACTACAGAATGCAGTTTAATGTTAGATAATGGCTCAATGAAGCTTATGAATATAATAGTATGTTCCTACATCTCTCCCTGCTCAAGGTGGCAAAAAGGAAACACAGCAGTACTATAAGTATAAACTACGCGTATGCATATAGGGTCCCCTTGTGTGTACAGTTGATTGTTGCTATTGACAGGGATGGATATGTCAGAAGTTTGAAGGGGACATTCCAGACTATAAAAGGAGTGATCATGTGGTTGAGGGCAAAAGGAGGTGCCATATGATTGGCAGGTAAGACTCAGTACAGCATATTCAGCCCAGAAAACTCCTCCTCCTTTAAATTACACCTGGCCAATCACTGACAGGGACAGGAGATTGACGAAAGCAACAATCAACAATTAAAACTTAGTACTGTCATGAAAGTATTGCTTTTCACTTGAGTTTCATGTTTTTAAGCATTGGTTGTATGATGATGAAGAGTTTAATTTATGAATAAAAACCAGCAACCAATTTCAGCACACTCTGGGTGACAACTTGATAACAAATGCTTGAACTTTTAGTCAGGTGGATCAATGGAGGACACTAAATTGGCCCCTAATGCAGGCACTTGCAGTGTATACAAATAAATGAAGCAGGCACCATTGAAAAAAACACACAGCAACCCAAACGCTTCCGAATGCTAGTGGGTATGGAGTAATTGGAACCATTGGTTTCCATTACCATACACATTGACATGAATTTACTAGTGCTAAAAAATACTAATAAGAGCTTGTAATTTTATACCATTTATTAAGGGGCCAAAGTTGGCACTGTATGTTTTCTTATGTTCATAACATGTTATCATAACACAAAATATGACTAACACTATGCCTAACATTTAAAATTCAATTATATTTTATTGTACTCAACATAGTATTTAGATATGCTTTGATGACACTTCCATTTAAAAATAAAAATTATATATAATTTACTAGCTGAAGTACCTGACGTTGCCCGGGTTTAAATCTTCAAGTTATTAAGTTATCCATGATTAGGATGTTACTGTCAACCTTTTAAAAATAATTAGCAGCTTAGCAGCTCTTCCAGCACAACCATGAGGTGGCTGCCCAGTGTCGTTTTTTGTTTTTATATTATAGGTCATCCAAATCCATCCAGTGGAAGGCCCAGAATAGGCTCCCCGGGTCAAAGTTCTGCCAAGAGTGCACTAACAGGAGATCCGACCGGGACCTCAACCCCCTAGTATGACTTTTGGGATCCAATGTAACCAGTCTGTAAAGTTTTTGTCCAAATCCATCCAGTGAAAGGCTCAGAACAGGCTCCCTGGATCAAAGTTCTACCCAGCATACAACAACGGGATGTCCAACCTGGACCCTAACCCTCTATAACCTGGCCAGGATCCAACTGGGTCACCTCGCATTGGTTTCATCCCAATCGGTGCAAGGGGTGTCCGAATGCAGGCTCAAAACAGGCTCCCCAGGTCACAATTCTGCCCAGCATACACCAATGGTAGGTCTGATGGGGACCCAAACCCACCTAAAACCTGACCAGGAGTCAACTGGATCACCTCGCATTGGTTTCATCCCAATCGGTGCAGGGGTGTCCGAATGCAGGCTCAGTGCAGGCTCCCCGGGTCAAAGTTCGGCCCTGTGTACACCAACGGGAGGTCCGACCGGGTTCCTAACCCTCCTAAAACCTGGCTTGGATCCAACTGGGTCCCCTCGCATTGGTTTCATCCCAATCGGTCCAGGGGTGTCCGAATGCATAACCGGACAGAAAAACAAACAAACAGACCAATGAATTTTAAGATTTTAAATTGTATATCAACAGACTAACTGGGATGATTATCGTTTCAGCCTTACAGCGCTGGGGTCATGAGTATGATTCCCAACCAAGCCCTTATGTGTGGAGTTTGTATATTCCTGTCACGGGTTTCACAGGGACGGTTAGATTCTTTGCAATCTGCCCGGCTTTACTCCACCCGCCACAAGTCTAATGAGTTGAAGGTTGTAACAGTGATCCCCACAGGGAAGTTTGGGCTTCACAGCTTGCACCCCGCAGTTTGCAATTCTCTGTATAAGTACCAGGAGAGAATGACAGGAAAGGATGTTATTAGCTGACAAGGAATGACCAGAATAGGAACTGATACAGGATAGCAGGTTACCAGGATTAGTTCAGAAGCATATAGCTCTGGATACAAGGATCTTCTGGATAAGAATGAATACAAGATTCCAGGATTAGCTGAGAAGCATATAGCTCTGGATACCAGGATCTGCTGAATAGGAACAGATACAGGATACCAGGATTAGCTGAGAAGCATATAGCTCTGGATACCAGGATCTGCTGAATAGGAACAGATACGAGATACCAGGATTAGCTGAGAAGTATATAGCTCTGGATACCAGGATCTGCTGAATAGGAACAGATACGGGATACCAGGATTAGCTGAGAAGCATATAGCTCTGGATACCAGGATCTGCTGAATAGGAACAGATATGGGATACCAGGATTAGCTGAGAAGCATATAGCTCTGGATACCAGGATCTGCTGAATAGGAAGAGATATAGGATACCAGGATTAGCTGAGAAGCATATAGCTCTGGATACCAGGATCTGCTGAATAGGAAGAGATATAGGATACCAGGATTAGCCTAGAAGCATATAGCTCTGGATACCAGGATCTGCTGAATAGGAAGAGATACAGGATACCAGGATTAGCTGAGAAGCATATAGCTCTGGATACCAGGATCTGCTGAATAGGAAGAGATATAGGATACCAGGATTAGCTGAGAAGCATAAAGTGCCTGATAAAAGGATCTGCAGAAAAGGAATGGACACAGGATATCAGGAAACACCAGGAATATATAGTAGTCAAACAGTACAGCAGCTTAGCAGGATACAGGACAAGAAGATCTGGCACCATATTGCCAGAACAAGTGCCTTAAATGGTCTGTAGGATGAGGGGGAGTGATAATTAATTAGCCCATTACTGAGCAGAGAATAATACAAAAGACTGGCCTGTGGCCACCATCGGAGTATGGAGCATGGGAGCTTCAGAAGGGAGACCTGACAGAGGAGGTCAGGCCTGCGCACCCTAGCCTGGTAAGTTAGAGAGTCCGATGCGTGGGTTTCCTCTGAGTGCTCCGGTTTCCTCCCACACTCCAAAAACATACTGGTAGGTTAATTGGCTCCTGACAAAATTAACACTAGTCTGTATGTGTGTTAGGGAATTTAGGCTATAAGCTCCAATGGGGCAAAGAATGACAAATATTCTCTGTACAGCATTGAGGAATTGGTGCTGCTATATAAGCGGATGATGATGATGTATTTAATATGACAAATTTTAGGGGAAAAAACTTTTACTTGTAATCCTAACATAGAAATAATAACAATGCATTTAAAGTATCAAATTTAGATTTTTTTTAAATGGCTTTTTATTTAACAAATAGAAGCCAATCATACCAGAGAGAAGTCATGTCATTTGTTTACAATGAAGCAATCATGTGAAAATGTAGGACAAAATTACACAGGAGTTTTGCATTTCAAAATATAAGTAATCAGCAAACAAGCCTAAGTACTGAAACTAAATGAAAGAAAAACAGAACGCACTGAATGGGCAAACGGAGGGGAAGCTTGGAAAATGTTTAGTATATCAGGGACATATTGTCTAACAGCAGATCTATGGAGGGGCCCAAGTGAGCTATGTGTGTTTGTGGAAGGGTGTTATTTACATACAAATCAAACAATCTACTGTATGTTATTTAAGAGGGGAGCATTTGTAAGAGATTTACAGAAAGGTCCACTCAATGCTGGAGCTGATATCTGCCAATTGGTCTAATATTGCAATGTGTGTGGCCCTAAGCCAACCCAGATGTGTGATAAAAATATCTGATCAAAATGCATCAGACCTTTGTTGGACATGTAGTTAAATGCAGTCAGGAGATGATTGCTATCAGCCTGTGTGTGTGGTCAGTCCCTGAACACATTAAGAAGCCCCAGCGTTTTCAAAAGTGATTCAGCTGCTGGAAGAAGGCTAGTTCACATCTAATTTGGCCATCTACAGTGCTCGGAATGAATGACAGTGTTGGCCTGAGTAAAAACACGGGCCTTAAAGTACAAACGTAATTTGTCTTTATAATTGCTTTATCTGGGCAGTTATATGAATTTGAAAACCATTTTATTGGACACTGACTGGGGATGGAGCAGACCTCATGGGGGTGTGTCTCTATTGTAGTGTGTAGATGGCCGCATCATGATTTTACAATGCGGCACAGACATTTTTGGCTTTGCCCTTGACCGCCTGGTTCAATCTTTTGACAGATCAATGACATTTATGCCAGAACTTGGACTATTTGGCTTCACATCCCTTTTCCTATTACGTATAGTGCACCAGGAAGAGCATAACAAACATTTCTGCAATGTTTTGGAAACGAAGAGTGACAGAAGTAGGGTTACAAACTCTTCATTAGGGTCTCATGTGATTACTGAAGATCGGTATTACTGACCCACCTCATTTTGTGATCTGGCAACAGGCTGGATTTTTAAACTTGCCAGATCTTATTACTGACATTAGTATATTACACCATGTTGTAAAGAACTGTTGCATTAATTTGAAGGTGCCTAACAAGTGCTGCAATTGTTGAGGATATGTCACTTCAATGATTTATATAATAGTGCTGAACTGGCTATACAAGCTCTGCTCCCTTATGCCACCTATGGGCAGCACGGTGGCTCAGTGGTTAGCAATTCTGCCTCACAGCGCTGGGGTCATGAGTTCAATATCCAACCATGGCCTTATCTGTGAGGAGTTTGTATGTCCTCCCCATGTTTGCATGGGTTTCCTCCGGGTGCTCCAATTTCCTCCCACACTCCAAAAACATACTAGTAGGTTAATTGGCTGCTATTAGAATTGACCCTAGTCTCTATCTCTCTTTCTCTGTCTGTGTGTGTATATGTTAGGGAATTTAGACTGTAAGCTCCAATGGGGCAGGGACTGATGTGAGTTCTCTGTAGAGTGCTGCAGAATCAGTGGCGCTATATAAATTAATGGTGATGATGATATGGTGGCACATGTAATGGCACCCTCCCTCTACTTCACCCACCTACACTCAGGTGAAGTACACTCATAACCTGTGCTCTTTCTTAATCTCACTATAATGGGACTGTGACAGGAGTTATTGTTAATGCTAAAGGAGCAGGTTAAAGGGCAAAGGCAAGGTCATATACTTGTTTCTGCCCTGAGTTTCTCACCTTTCCTTTAGGAGGAACAACCCTCTACTCAAAAAAGATTGAACATCCCTATCACACAATAAAGTTAGTGTTTAGAAGATTTAAATTAAATTGGACATTTCTTGTATATTTTTGCCAATAGATTTTGTATTTTCTTACATTGTTTAGTAACGTATTTACAAGATAATAACTGTTGTGCTATGTATTCCATGATGGCTAAGAAGATGAGATAGGCATATTTCTGCCTTTTGTTGTAGTAAACGTGCATTTAAATGCTGTAACGGTGTGACCTACTTGTACAGAAAAAGAAGCAATTTGTTTTCTTCTGAATAAAGAAAAGCAACAAGCAGTAGCAAAATAATCACAAAAGAAATTGAAAAACATTGTTTTGCTGGTGCTTTAGCTTTACAGGCTGCTTGAAAAGGACACTTGAATACATTACAATAGCAGAGATTTGCATTTAAATATCTTGTAGAGTTTGCTAGTAGCTATAAATATATATCTCTGTTTGGCATCATAACTGTAGATCTATAAAAAAAGAATATCATTGTGGATGTATTAGAAGCCACGTTTGACCATATGGCTCATGATTGTTAATATAATTTCAAAACAATGGAGATTGATAATTGCTTTATTGGTGTAGAACTAGAGGTAAAATATATTTTAGATGAACTCTGCAGTTCTTTTTACACTGATTTTGTCAGAGTGATACTTTTGATTGACAGAAGGACTTCAGTCATTAGTGGAATACCTTCATTGAAATTTTTGCTACAAGTAGGTGTTTAATTTTTGCTCAACCTGTTCTCCAGGTAGATCCTTCACAACAATCTGGGGGTGATTTACTAAACATTGCAACTTGTAAGCTTGGTGGGACTTAGTTTACATCTTTCCTGTCCAATTGTCCAGTCAGGTGTGGAGGGAACTTCTTACTTTTTGTTTAACTTTTTTCTGTTCTTATTAGACAGGTGAGGTGCAACTTGGATTCACCAAGTTGGAAATAAGTAAGAGACCTAAATCCCTATTTCTGTATTTTGTCTGCTGTTGACCTGAGGATCTCACTAAGATAGATTCTAACTGTACACTCAACACATAGTTATCCCACTAACCCAACAGCATTCTTTTTTTTTTAATTAAATGTTATTGAGAATATGATACAGACATGACAGTTGGACCATTCTTTTACAGTATAAACCAGCAACAGATCCTAAAATTATTTTTAAAGGAAGTTAATAAAAAAAGAGAAGAAAAGACAAAAGGCAGAAGAGGAGAAGATGAAAAGAGAAAAAAATGAGGGTGATTTTAAGCACAGTGAATGGGATCATGAGGGGCAAGGGTAAGTCCAGTTGGGAAAATTATATATGTAATCAGATTCATTATATAAAAAAAGATCACTTAGTTCAAGAGATGGAAAGATTATGTTCCGTACATGAAATGATAGGGGTTCCTATTCTGATCAGCAAGGGATCCTGCGGATGCGGAGTCACATACTGTAGTTACAGCAGGAGAATTTCCTTTCATGACTCAGGGGAGGGAGGCCAGCCTAGAAGAGCATGTCCAGGTATGGGGTGTATCTGATCAAATTTATGTTGTTTGCCATGTAAGTAAAAAGTTATATTCTCCATGCATGCATTGTGCCAGACAAACTTCTTAGAGGCCCCAATGGAGGGAGGGAGGAGGGAGGGGTTTGGTCGTTTCCAGTTTTCAGCTATCAGCGCTATAGCTGCAGCCAGTAGATGGGAGACCAGTTTTTGACTTTGTAAACCAGCATCCTGGGGAGGTCCAGAGAGCAGGAAACTCCAAGGCTGTTTCGGTACTTGTAAATCTAGCATCGAATTGACAATGGAGTGTACCATGTCCCAGAATGTGGCTAATCAGGAGAAAGACCACCAGATATGGTACATAGGTCCCCTGTGGCCACATCCACACCAGCAGTTGGGACTTGCTGTTCGAACATTTTAGAAAGTCTGTTAGGGATATAATACCACCTGTAGTAGGTTTTCTCCTCAGCTTCTTTAATGTGGGTGGAAATGGAGTTTGTGGCAATTCCCTCTGTGGCCTCTTTCCAGCATGATTTGTCATTTGTGAGACTCAAATCTCTCTCCCACTCCCTCTCATGATGACTGTGAGCCATAGATTGTAAGTTTGCGAGCAGGGTTCTCTCTGTCTGTATGTATTACCCAGTATTGTTTTATTAATGTTTGTTCCCAATTGTAAAGAGCTACGGAATTTGCTGGCGCTATATAAATAAATGATGATGATAATGATGAAGGGAGTCAAGAGTTATGACAATTAACAAGATGTATATGGATAAAGTCATCCCTTTTTGTCAATGGAGATTTCAGAAAGATACCCTGAAATGGGTGAGGTACCTTCTATTGAGGTGACAGACTTAAGAAAATGTATTACCTTGAAAAATTATTAAAACAGAGGTGTAAAGGAGGGGAAATTATCTTGGAGAGATGCTCAATGTTCCGGAACAGCCAGTTCATTAACAAATCTTATGTGCGATTGCTTAAAGTGGGGGGTCAACAGTCCAGGAGGGAAGTCTGGGTTGTCCCAGATTGGGATCAAAGGTGAGGTCTCAGAGGGGAGCTTAATATGAGTCTTACAGAAATCCAAAATACTTAGAGATAATTTAAGGGAAGGAGGAATATTTGGTTGGAAAGGTCTCCTAGTTTTAGTTAAGCCCAATTGAGATGGAGGCCTCTCCTTCACCCCCTCCACCAGACCAGATGACCGTCCAGGAGCTGGTGTGGGCCTTCTCCTTTCCCCCAACTATACTTTCAGGTCATTCCCAGTGTGCCTTCCCTCTCTTTCTTCTCTATCGAAGTCCACGCTATCCTTCATTTCTCCCCATCCAACTCCGTGTCGCCGTTATTTACCGTCCCCTGGCCCCACTTCCCTTTTTCTTGATAACTTTACAGCCTGGCTTCCCCATTTCCTTTCCTCTGACCTCCCTTCCATCATACTTGGCGACTTTAACATCCCTATTGACAACCCAACTGACCCCGCCTCCATTAATCTTCTTGCCCTTTCCTCCTCCTTTAGTCTCACTCAGTGGTCCTCATCCCCACCCACTGTCTTGGTCACTCCTTCGACCATGTTTTCTCTCGTCTTCGTGTTCCCTCTGAATTATCTGATTCCTCCTTTCCTTTCTCTGACCACCACTTCCTCTCCTTTACTTTGTCATACTCCCCTGAACCCTCCCCCACCTAAATCCACCCTCACCAAGCGTGACCTTGACACTCTGGACTCTTTCACCTCTTGACGCTCTTCTCTCCCCTCTTCCTACCCTGGTCTGCCCTGATCAAGCGATCTCTCTCTATAACCTCTCCCTCACCACTGCTCTGGATGCCCTTGCCCCAGCCTCTTCTGTTAACTACCGCCATTGGCTACCCCAGCTATGGCACTGTAAATTTACCCACTTCCTTTAGAAGTGCACTCGCGCTGCTGAATGCCTCTGGAAGAAATCTTGCTCCCTGGCTGATTTCATTCACTTTAAGTTTATCCTCTCCTCCTTCAGTTCCTCCCTCTCCCTTGCCAAACAATCCTTTTTTAAGTCTTTCATCCCTTTTCAGTTTTCCAATGCCCGCCGCCTCTTTGCCGCATTTAACTCTCTCTTCTCGCAACCCCCCATCCCGCTCTCCCTCTCTACCACCAAGTTTGCCTTCTTTTTCTTCTCTAAAATTGAGGCTATAAGACGGGACATCTCCTCCTTGTCTCATACTCAAGCCATCGTCAACGTTCCATCTTTCTCCAATAACCAACTCTGGTGCTCCTTCCGCCCCACGTCGGGTGATAAAATCCACTCTCTCATTCTCCCTTCTCCCCATCTACCTGCCAACTGGATCCCACCCCCTCTCACCTCCTTTGCTTCGTCTCCCCCACTGCCTGCTCCCACCTTGCACACCTCTTCAATCTGTCACTCTCTACTGGCATTGTCCCCTCCTCCTTCAAACACACTCTCCCCAATTCTTAAGAAATCTAACCTTGACCCCACCTCTCCAGCTAACTACCACCCCATATCACTTCTCCTCTTTGCCTCCAAACTATTCGAGTGGATTGTCTGCAACCACCTCTCCAGTCACCTCTCTGCTATCTCCCTCCTCGACACTCTCCAATCTGACTTCCACTCCACCAAAACTGCCCTGGCCAAAGTTACAAATGACCTCCTCTTGGTCAAATCCAGGGGCGAGTTCTCCCTGCTCATTCCCTTGGACCTCTCTATGGCCTTTGACACCATGGACCACCCCCTCCTTCTGCAGACCCTTCTTTCTCTTAGCCTCTCTGGTACTGTCCTCACTTGGTTCACCTCTTACCTTGCCGACTGCTCTTTCTCTGTTCCCACTCCTGACTCATCCTCAACCCATTTCGCCCTCTCCGTTGGAGTCCCTCAGGGCTTTGTTTTCTGCCCTCTTCTTGTCTCACTGTACACTACTTCTTTGGGTGATCTCATCTCTTCCTTTGTTCTCCAGTCCCACCTCTATGCCGATGACATTCAACTCTACATCTCTTATCCTGACCTCCCCCACCTCTCCTCTCTTGTGTTTCTGATTGCCTCTCCGCCCCTATTCTCTTCAATGTCTTCACGTTTTCTCAAAATCAACATTGCAAAAACTGAACTCATTGTTTTACCTCCTTCTAAACCTTTACCCCACCGTGAACTATCCATCACCGTTAATAATACCATCATCTCTGCTGTTCCCCAACTCCACTGCCTGGGTGTCACCCTGAACTCCTCCGTCTCTATTTCCTCTCGCATTCAATCTCTTGCCTAATCCTGTCGCTTCCAACTACGGAATATTGCCTGCATCCGGCCTTTTCTCTCTCAGGATGCCATGAAAACCATCATAATTTCTGGTCTTGATTACTGTAACCTTCTCCTCAATGGCCTCCCCACTCCCATCTCGCCTCTCTATTCTTAATGCGGCTGCAAGACTTATCTTTCTTTCACACCGCTCTTCCTCTGCCTCCCCTCTCTGCCTTGCTTTACACTGGCTCCCTTTCCTCTACAGAATCCTCTTTAAACTTCTCACTATCACTTACAAGGCCCTCTCCCATTCCACTGCCCCTTATATCTCTAACCTCCTCTCCATCCCCACTCCCGCACGTTCCTTGCGTTCAGCCAATGACCGTCGCCTTTCCTCTGTACTGATCACCTTGTTCCATGCCAGAATTGAAGACTTCTCCCGTGCTGCCCGCCTCCACTGGAACGACCTTCCTCCATCCTTCTGTCCCCTAATCTTAGCTCCTTTAAATTGGCTCTCAAAACCATCTGTTCCTCAAGGCCTACCAGCTATCCACTTAACCTTCTCCTTCATTGTTCTCCTCATCTCCCACCTCCCTGTCTCCTCCTATGCTTGATCCCCTCTACTGACTCCTCTCGTGCATACTGTTTCCCCTCCCCTAATTATGTAAGCTCTTATGTGCAGGGCCCTTTTCCCTTCTGTCTCAATACATTTTTCTTCTACTACTACACCACCACTGTACTTGCTATGCCTGGAGATTTTGATGTCTTGGTTATACTCGTTTTACTCTGTACTGTTGTACCCTGATATACAGTTTGTATTGTATTTTTGTATTTTGTATGACGCTGCAGATACCTTGAGGTACCATATAAAAAAAGAATAACAATAATAATAATTGAGATGCAAGAGACTTTAAATTGAGGGAGCACCTTTCGATATCAAACCAGGCAATTGTATTGGGCAAATGTAGCCACTATCTGGCTAAGATGCAAAGCTAGATAAGATCATTTTAAATAAGGAAATCCCCTACTACCTCTGTTTCCTGGCTTCTTGAGTATGGAGAGAGAATTTCTTGGGGTTTGTCATTCCAGAAGAATTTGAACAATGCTTACTAAAACCCCTTGAAGACAAGATTTGGGACTTTAACTGGAAGGGTTTAAAAGAGATACAGTAGTTTCAGAACTAAGTTAATTTTTAGTTCTATGATCCTGCCCAACCAGGAAATGATAAGCTTTCTCCAAGCTAGCAAGTCTGATTTAGTCTTGTTTCATATAAGGAAGTGATAAACACCCCTACATGTTTTATCTTTTGTTTCTACCATTTTAGATTAAGGACCGATTAGATAGCTGTCTTGATTCGCGGCGAGATATGATAGATCATTTCTTCTGACTTAGAGAAATGTATTTTATAACTGGAAAGTGGGCCATATTCACTTATTTGTTAGCAGCCAATTAACCTACCAGTATGTTTTTGGAGTGTGGGAGGAAACCGGAGCACCCGGAGGAAACCCACGCAAACATGGGGAGAGCATACAAAACTCCTCACAGATAAGGCCATGGTTCCATTATAAAGGGAAACTGGGACCAACGGGCTTCCATTAACCATGACTTAAGTCCAGGGGGTTGTATATGGGACTTGAATACCAATAAAAAGATTCCCTGAAATTCCAAAGTACTTAAGCGCTCAACAGCATTCTTACAATGCTTACAGTACTAGGAGAGAGAGACAAGATTTTTTTTTATTTGTTTCTACAAAACCAGAACACTGATGGCCATTTATTTCATATTTAGTTTGCTGGTGAGACTACAAACGTTGACACATCAGGTCATTTCCTATCCATAAAAAAATGAGAAATTTCTGAATGGCACCCACTGTTCCTTTTACTCATATTCATATTTATCTGATCTTATGGACAGTTCACACTATCTAGTCTAAAAACATAAAGGGATATCCTAGGACACTGAAGACTCTAGAGATCTCTGAAACCGTTGCTACAGTTATATATACTTATTATAAACAGGGCCAGATTAACCCTTGGGCTAACTGGGCTACAGCCCAAGGGCCTCGGGCATCCAGGGGGCCCTTGAAAGTGCTCAACAGCATTATTGATGGGGCAGGGGCGATCAATGCTGCTGAGCACTTTCACTGTGGTTCTTCCCCAGCGCACTGCAGTCTCCTTACTGAGGAGATCTCACGAGAGCTCCTCAGTAAAGAGCATACAGCGCGCCGGGGAAGGACTGCAATGCCAGGAGAAGGTGGTAAGTGCCTTGGGGGCGGCTCGGATCACGGGGGGGGGGGGGGAAAGGCCCTCACGGGGAAATGGAGGCCCACTTAGCCCAGGGGCCTCCATTCCCTTAATCTGGCCCTGGTTATAAACAGAAAACATTTGAATAATAACAGCGCACATTGGCAGAAACTAAACTAAAAACACACACACTGTCTATCCATATATGATTAATAATTCTGTGGTGTCTAAAAAAACACAAAGTAGAACATAGTATGTTTTAAATAGGTACAATCAATCCTCCTTGTACAGCCAGTAAAAATCAGAGTAGTAAAAACTTATTTGCAAACACAAAAAAAAGAGGAAACACATATCAGTCCAAAAGACCAGATCAGAGATATGCTCCAAATTCAGTTCTTCTATTGTCCTCCTAATTTAGTGTACTTACGATTGTCTCGCATTAAACTCTCATGTAGGGGATAGGAGGATATATTCCAATGTTATCACCTCCTAAAGGAGATAACATTAGAAAACATCCTCCTAGAGGGCAGTCATAAATTAAATACAATGAATGTCAATCTTAAATGCAAATTGTAATTTTACTAAGTGCAATACACATACACACACACACATATATATATATATATATATATATATATATATATATATATATATATATATATATATACACACATACACAAACATTGTATGTTTAAATACTTAAATTTCATTTTTTTTAATTCTATATGTTCTAAGTGGATTGGTTGAACCACCTTTAGAGTGTGGTTCATCCGTCACTGCTCTAAACTTTTTGTTTCATTATATCATTCTGAGCCCTTTTTTTCATTCTTCATTTTGCGATCTCTTGATGCATGAAAACTGCAATGTACCAACAGTAGCACTTACTTTTGCATTATTTTTTTACCTTATATTTTTTCCAGTAGCAGGCTATCTTATTTTTGCCATGTTTGCTGCTCTATTCCTCTATTTTTTTAATGAAACAAAAATTCAATTCAGCGGTGCTTCCCAAAATAACAAATATAACTATCAGAGGGCCCTGCTCATTCAAATTGATAAAGTCACATTCAAATGTAGATTAAAAAAGCATTTAGGAGTCCTGTGTAGGTCGGTGAGGTAGCCCGTATTGTCTGTTTTCATGCTATAATTACAGCTGTCACATTAGTAGCATCATTCATTAAGGGTGAGTTGAAATTGGTAGTGATATTATAAGGATGGCATTACTGACAAATCCAATAAGAAAATCTACAGTGTTAGAGTACAGTACATCCGATGGAGTGGAATATACTCCACATATTTTTGGCTGCAGATACAAAATGCTTTGTCTGGACTCAGTTTCTTCCATTGGTTTGAATTGTAGCTGGTTAGTGTAGTTATGAAAGTACATAATTAAAGCACTATTTTATTTTAACCAAAATTATAAAACCTAGCTATTTATTACTTGCACTGTTTGAGTAAAATGAATGGTTGCCATGATTAAAGTTTGACATATTAAGAAAATGGTCCCACCAAGTAGGTATATAGTGCCACAAGCACCATATTAAGAGAAGTGGAAGACAAGATAAGGATTGTCCAACCAGTATGACTTATTAAGCTGGGTACACACTACAGAAATTTCCACCAACTTTTTATGCCGAGCGATTTTACATGCGATCGATGTTCCGATCGCTCGGTCCATGGACTGCATACACACTAGCCTTGTTTAGGACGATAAAGGGAGGAGCGGACGTTCCTTTAGAGACTTTTTACAGCCATGTTGTCGTGAGCAATGACTGTAATTTCGTACTCACTGTTGTGGATCGGTCGGAAGTTTATACACACTACACAGCGGAAACGAGATTGGAACGAAAATATTTAACGGTACGACCAACCAAATGAGGCGACAATCGTCCATTGGGGCAGACTTTCAACCATCGTGTCACTGCACACACTGACCCGACTTTTGAACGAGCGGTCGTATGTCGGCTGATTGAGCCGATTATTGGGCGAAAATCGTGTAGTGTGTACCCAGCTTTACTAAACTGCTTTAATAAATTCCATTAATTGTTCCATTATTTTTTCAGCCACTTCTGGTGACAATCTGTACAGTTTCACTAGACACAAACAAGGGGCTAGGATGTCTCATGGAATAATATGATAATACTTGAAAGAGATACCAAGAACCACTGCATTGGTCCTACAAGCACTCAAACTGAGAGGGGATGGAGAAAGAGGAGTTTTGTAAATACTGTGACTTCTATATATTGGACAAGACAATTTGTCCTTGCTTTATAAGGAGGCCCAGCCAGATGCTCATCTCATAGATAGGTCATGATGCTTTCCAGTTTGGAAGTTAACCCAGACAACTATGTTTGAACAAGGTAAGAATTACTCCTTTCCAGATAAGCAACATCCCTGACTCAGGAGCAGACTAAAGCTGGGTACACACTGAAGAATTCTTCACACCAATGTGCTATCTGAAACAATTATACCTACGACTGAAGGTCCGATCAGTCTGACGATTCATGCATACACACTGACACGATTTACCTTCAGGTCTGTGCTCTTCATCTGGTCCTTTGTCTGGTCCTCTAGTCCGGAGACTGACATCACAATATTCATTCATTCACTACTGTCACATTGTCACACTGATTAAAACCACCTTGTTATAGCTATCCATATGTCCTAACGAATTTCGTTAGCTTCTGTGTCTCTGAAACTAAATATTCTGTCTCAGATTGAACAAATGAATTATTCCTTCTACAGCACTCTCTACATTTATTCACTCTGACATTCAGTGCTAACATCGGCTGAAAAAAGCCAGACTCTATGGATCGTCAGCATGAGTGCATACACACTACATGATCGTTAGGTGATTGATCAGAAAAAATTGAATAGTACGACCAACCAAATGAGGCTATAATCGTCTATTTGGGCAGACTTTCGACCATCGTGTCACTACACACACTGACCCGACTTTCAAACGAGCGGTCGTATGTCGGCTGGTTGAGACGAATATTGGACAAAAACCCTGTAGTGTATACCCACCTTAAGGTGCCTATTTATGAAGCCCTAAACTATGCAGAAACAACTTTTTCTGCATGGTTTACGCATTTTTAAGTAAAATGTTAGTTTAAGAAAAGCCTAATGCAGGAGATATTGAAGAGAGACTGCGGTATGGACAATCTTATCAAGCTCTTTAGATCCCTCTCCGGCAGCGTTGCAATAAATTCTGCAATATTGCATGTGGTATCTGCCATTTGACCTGATATCGGTGTGTTTCTGGTCCTGAGATGAATACAATGTCTAATAATGATTCTCTCAAAACATGGGACCATATTGGAAGAAGACAGTTATTGGTCTGTGTGTTTATAGTCCAACCATCGTGACAGGCTGAAAGCCAAAAAGTCGATGTCTTCCAGTATGAACACAAAGATGTGTGTGCCCAAAATGGACATTGTTTCTGTCGCTCAGCCGAAGCAGACAGATATGTGGCCAGCTTAGGTTTTCAAGAGCGAGACCTGAAACAGCTCATTTCCAGCTGGTTGGTACTAAACTTTACAAACACCTTCTGCATTTATATAGGTATTATTATATCCTGTCTAGGTACCACATATTGCTAATAGTATATCTATGAGAGTTGGTGTAGCCCTACAAATGGGGGCGTGGCTGTGCATCATTGGGGGCATGTCCAGCAGGTGAAAAGCGCTAGGACACCCTCCTACAGAAAAAACCCTGCCTTGTTGTGTGCACCACTGGCAGAAGTGTGCAGTGCCTGCTCGCCGCCAGCAGTCCTGACTTTCAGACAGTGACCTCATAGTTGTGCCCACAAATCATATAATGCCACATACTAGAGGCCCAGTTAATATTATGGCAAATAGTTGTGCCCACAATTCATAACATACCACATAGTAGAGTCCCCAGTTCCACAATAATGCTCCCAATTAATTTTATGCCACACATAATTACCCCCAATTCATATTATACCACACATAAGTGCCCCAATTAGCATTGTGTCACAAAAATGCCCCCAATTCATTTTATGTCACAGTAATTCATTTTACGCCACACATAAGTGCCCCAATTCATATTATGCCTCACATAAGTGCCCCCAATTCAACATTCTGATACAAATAAGTGCCCCAGTTTATATTATGCCAGAGTAATGCCCCCAGTTATCTGCAGGATAGTAAATATTGCAGTTTAGAACTGAAAACATCAAGTGATGCATAGCAATTTGCAACATGCCCCCCAAAAACTCACTTTAGTACATTCCCTCCTTAACCTCCCCTTCCGAACAGGCCCTTCATGATTTGTCTCCCCTCCCCCTCATCACAGTAGAGCTTAATGGCCCCAAATTCCCCTACAACCTATCTGTATAAAATAAATAAATGTACTACATAAGTAGTTAATAGATTACCACTGGCAGAATGTTAAGTGACAACCTGTGACAGCAGTAATTCTACTGCTCTAGGCTATGTGGTCTCCCTACAAATTCAAGCCTAGGGGTATACTTATTAAACTGCGGGTTTGAAAAAGTGGAGATGTTGTCTATAGCAACCAATCAGATTCTAGCTGTCATTTTGTAGAGTATACTAAATAAATGATAACCAGAATCTGATTGGTTGCTATAGGCAACATCTCCACTTTTCCAAACCCGCAGTTTAGTAAATCTAGCCCTTGGAGGGGATTCCACTCTACCCGGTATTTTAAACAAAAAAGGTATGAAAGCCCCAGAGGTATGAACAAGTCCTTTGAGAAAGGACAGGAGGATGAGAGGGGGTGATGGATTTAAATATGACCCCAGACTGTGGGATAAAGTAGAGGACTAATAAATTATGAGGATAGAAGATGCTGAAGACTTCGTAGGTTTATATAGTATCTTTCTAATATAATCAAATATGTGAGCGTGCGTGAGGTGGATGAGTTCCTCAGCAGTTTTTAAGCAATGTTTATAAGAGTAATCTAATTGTATTAAAGTTTATTGGTAAGAATTATTCTGCACTCATTTCTCAGCACATCTGTATTTCGTACATTATGTCTAATGCAGTAATTTACATGATGAAATAGAACACTGCCACCCTGTGGCCAGTATACTATATTGAAATACATAATGCTTGTTTGGGATTGCAAAACAATTGAGAATTATTTATAAAGAGAGGGAAATATGGAGGCACACCACATATTTTTGGCATAAATGTTCCTATACCCCTGCTTTGTGCATTCATAAAGCACACCCATATTCTGATTTTTTTTCTTAAGTGAATCTGTGCAGACCCATAGAACAATGTTTTGCAGGATTGCAGTCCATCATAGGGAAGTGCTTTTTGGCAAAAGCGAAAAATATTCTACCTATTATAATTTTTTAACTACACCGTAGACAGGGGCGGGATGGCACATTTCAGCCTGGGGGGGCGCACAGGCGGCCGCATCTCATGACATGCGATGCGGCCGCGTCAATGGCAGAAGTGCTAACCACTTAGCCACCGTGCTAGTGGAAATCTCGTTCTTGCATTTGGCCACTTCAGGTGGATGACTGCTTTAACCCCACCTTCTTTCCCACATAAGGAGAAACATTTTGGTCCACCATAGTCACTGCCATCTAACATACACAATGCCATGCCCCTACTAAATTAAAGGTGCAAATGTAAAGAAATAAGAACATGTCATAATAAAATATGTAAATACAACATTTGCTTTCCTCCTCTGCACTATGCAGCATTCATAAAAAAGACACTTAGTAACTTTTGAAGGAATCAGCATACATGCGGTATCATTCCAATGTTAAATTGACAAGGCCTAAATAAATAAATGTATTTTGTTTTCACAATAAATCATGTTTCCATTTAAAAGAATGGTCTACATTACACAAAGTATACAACTACTCACCGCCCCCTTGTTGCAAATAGCCAGTCTGTTTGTCACTCTTCATCTCAGTGCATCGAATTTAGCTGTATAACTGGCTGCCCTGACCTAGTTAATAGAATTCTGTTTAAGAGGTATATGTGGAGTCAGTCTTCTGGTGTCCCGGATTCAGGTCCTAGTTCAAGGAACAGACTAAATTAAGTGTTTAAAAGATGGACAATCCCTGCAATACTTCATTAGGTGGGTGCAGGATGCAATAGTTAAGTCCTGATCGGCTTTGCATGATGATCTTTGGTATCAATCACTAACAGTGCGTAAATTCAGCACTGCCAAAAAGGTTTTACAGTACATCTAGAGGGGGACTGGATGGTTTCGGATTTGAGCAAACCCTCAAAAAGGTCACATATAAGTCAAATAATTATCTAGCGACTGAGTGTTGTCAACGTCTCCACCTGTGGAATAAATCTCACCCATCCTTTCTGCAACTATTTGAACTCAGATCTAAACCATTGGACCTCAGTGCAACAAAGGGTAATTAATACTTAAGCTGCTTTGCATATGTTTAAGGTGCATTTGACTAGAGGCACCTTTCAGCTATCACTCTTCACCTCCTGCCATCCACGCATCCCCCAGTTTTGAAGTGGCAACAACCTGTAGCCACTCAGAGTGCTCCCAGCAACACAGCTTGTTTCAGGATGAGTATCCTGATCTGGTGTGAGACAGTAACCTGACTACTCATGGGACTGTGTGAGGATATGGTTGCATGTGGCAAGCGCAGGGACATGATGTGAGCAGTGGAATAGAGGCATGCAGGAAGCCATAGACCAATAAGTAGATAGAGAACGGAGTAGCATACTCAACAGTAGAGTTGTGGTGCAAGTCCTCTGTGGTGTCATATGCACCTGTACATGAAGCAAAGGTCATATATCTAGCTGCATTGTATCATGTCCTTTACCCTACTTGGTTTATTTTATATTATAGCTTACAGATTATTTAAAAAAAATGGCTTCTGATGTTTTCCATACAAGACAGATATTAGTTACCGGTTATGATATTTTTCTCCTAAATTATCCAAAGAGATTTAAAATTAGATTTAAAATCTATTGTTCTAGACAGTCACCAAGTAGTTACATGCAGACGTATGACTGCTTTAAACCATTTATAGAAAAGTGCACCTTTAATTTTACTGTCGCCTAACCAGAGCTTTATATAAAGGATATGAGGAAAATGGCTAAATAAAATGTGATGCTTTGAAAGCAATCAGTAAGCAAGTTACACAACAGGGGGAGTGGGTATATGGGATAATGACTCCCTACTCTAAGTTATATGGATATTGGAAGTGACTGAGTAGTTACGAATATGAGGAAACTTATAATGGTTATAATAATGTACAGAAGCATTAATTTATATGATAGAGGCGCTTTCCTAATGAATACTGTGATGACATTGAAACTCAACTTCTATAAGCAATAACATCAGAATTAGTAATTATTTTTATTTATTATAAACATATATTGACATGTAAATCTAAACATTTTATGTTCCCACAAGTAGGGAATATAAACATGAATAAAAATATAAAAAACAGTATCTATCTATCTATCTATCTATCTATCTATCTCATATCTAATAATCTATCTGTCTATCTATATATCTCATATCTATCTATCTATCTATTTATGTATCTATCTATCTATCTATCTATCTATCTATCTATCTATCTATCTATCTATCTCATATCTATCTATATATCTATCTCAGATTTATCTAGCTATCAATGTCATATCTATTTATCTATCTATCTGTCTATTTATCTATCTATCTCACATTTATTTATCTGTCTATCTATGTATCTATCTATCTCAAATCTATTGATATATCTATTTATCTATCTCAGATTGATTGATCTATCTATCTATCTATGTCATATCTATCTATCATATTTATCTATCTATCTCATATCTATCTATCTATCTATCTATCTATCTATATATCTATTAATCTATCTCAGATTTATCTATCTATCAATCTCATATATATCTATCTATCTATCTCATATCTATCTATCTATCTCTCAATCTATCTATCTCATATCTATCTATCTCTCATATTTATCTATCTATCTCATATCTATCTATCTATCTATCTATATCATATATATCTATATATCTATTAATATATCTCAGATTTATCTATCTATCTATCTATCTCATATCTATCTATCTATCTCATATCTATCTATCTATCTATTTATCTCATATCTATCTATCTATCTATCTATCTAAACATTCCATTATTACCCATTATTATTTATTGCATGAGTTATTGTCTAGCTATTCAGTTGAATTGTGTCTAGAGTTTTGTAGGAACATTTCCTGTTAGGATTACTTTTTTTTCCTGTTTTGTATGCATTATTTGGGCTAGGCATGAAGGGACACAAATGTCCCTTTGTCTTAAAATTGACACCTGAAAGTCTATTTATCAGTTCCCGGCGGTTACAGAACTTCTCCAGACAGAAACTGCCTTCAATTTATCAAACAAAGTCATTTCACAAAAAGGAATACATCTGCATTTCTCTACATTGGTTTTATACAAGGTCCCCATTGATAAATGTATTTTATATGTGGTCGTATTACAATATATTTGAGATACAACTCAGACAATAAAAAAGGACAATATAAAAATTGTGTGAACCTTTTAAATAAACAGTATAGTTATGTCAATTAATGCAACAAAGCATCATAGAAAAACAAGAGTGTATGAAGCATATTAAGCTATAATTATAGAATTAAAAAAAAGTATAGACTGCAAAAAAATATTGCAAATGATAAATACATAATAAACAGTAAATACAACTTAGATGCCTTCTGATGATGTGTTTTCTGTGTGTTTATACAGTATAATTAGAAACAGTAAATATTTCTATATTCTACATCATTTTTATGTTTTACAATAAAATAAAGTAATGTTTAAATTTGAAGTCCAGTGGTGCACGCAGGGGTGGTTTCTGAGTCTCTAGAAACCCCCCCCCTGCGCTAACTAAGTGGCCACTGTCCTATACAGCAGCCGCGGCGCTGTCAAAGAAGCGTCCGCGGCGGTGCTGTATTGTATACAGCACCGCCGCAGACGCTTCTTAGACAGCGCCGCGGCTGCTGTATAGGACAGCGCTGGCGAAACGGAGCTGCTGCGCATGCGCGGGCGCATGTGCAGCAGCTCTCTCTCGGGTTTTTTTTTTTTTTGGGTCGGCGGGGAGAAACCCCCCCCCCAACAATCCTCCGTGCACCCCTGAAGTCATACAAATATACTTATTTACTATGAATTATGTTACCAATAAAATGATTATACACATTTCTGAATCATGACAACCAAAACCCATTACTAAAATCAAACTATATAATTAAATCATATGTTAAAAAAAAAAGTTAAATCTCTCCTGTCATTATATTTGCTTTGGCATATTCTAAGATCAGCCATGTTTAAAAATAATACTATACATATATCTTACTGCTTAATTTATTGTTTAAATGCAACATATGAAATAACTGAATGTGTATAGTAGTTATTTTGAGTGTAACATTTTCAAGAAAACTCCTTGCAAAGGTATGAAGGGGGAAAATGGATTATATTTAACCCAGTATTTAAATATAGATGTATTCTTTGTAATTGTGTTCATCAAATGCATACATTGAAACACACCTGACTGCAGTTATTATGTCAACATAGACATAAAGTTAAGGTGAAAAACACGAGTATATATTAAAATTAATTATTTGGAGGCCAAATCAACACATGCCCATTGTTCCTTATTAAAAACTTCTTAAATAACTAAATCAGGAAAAGTAAAGATTTTATTTCGTAGAAAAGATTAATTGAATTGTCTTCTGTACCAAAGAATTTCCAAACAGTGTTGAAAATCATTCAACATATCTCTGCTGCGTGTTGCCATATTGATGTAAAATCCATCCCGCATATTACACCTCAATCAATAAATAAACTGTTCTATTATCAGAAAGTGTGCTGCAGACAATATTGAAACAATAGTTTTCAGCCAACATAGAATTTTCTTTGCCCCCCAATATAGAGTAGAATACCTCCCAATATATAGTTATGCAAGCCTTCATTAACACTGAGTATATGTTATAACATGCCTTCCTAAATGTTTGCGTTCAATTCCACTTTAATGTAAACTTGACTTGTAACTGTACTGTATTTTACAGTGAATTCAATAATTATTAAATGTTATTAAATTAGTTCATTAAATGAATTATCCTA